>NW_009717078.1:839-1477 GCF_000703405.1 Apaloderma vittatum | reverse complement strand
TCTTTAGTGAAGGAGCAGTGAGGCGCTGGCACAGGCTGCCCAGGGCAGGGCTGGAGTCCCCATCCCTGGAGGGGTTCAAACAACGTGCAGACGCGGCACTTGGGGACACGGTTTAGTGCTCATGGTGGTGTTGGGGTGATGGTTGGACTAGATGACCTTAGAGGTCTTTTCCAGCCTTAATGACTCTGTGATTCTATCAAGAGCAGGACCCTCCTTCCTCCTGGGACAGAGGGAACGCCTTGGGAACGTTCCCACCACGACCAGCCGTGCTCTGCGGCGCAGCCCGGGACGGGCGTGTGGCTCCGCTCTGAGCCCGGGCACGGGGCACATCACACGTCCCTGCTCACCAGCAAATTCTTTCTTTCCGTTTTATCACAACGTGATAAAAACCAACACCAACGTCGCCAGCCCGGAGCGTGCTCTGCCTCAACAAAACGCCCCTTTCTGCGCTGGAACTTTGATGCTTCTCCGCGCCCCAGGAGCCCGGCGCTGCCCGCCCGGCCCCCAGCCCTACCTTGGCGTGAGCCTTCGTCTCCGCGAATTTAATCTTGAAGTCGAACATCTCGGGAGGAGGCTGCTGCTGCTTCTCGGCAGGTGCTTCTTGTTGGGCCACTAGGTTCCCGGTTTCCGTCTTACGC
>NW_009717078.1:393-720 GCF_000703405.1 Apaloderma vittatum | reverse complement strand
TGGAGCCAGGGAGAGGAATGCAGGTGCTGTCCAAACTCCCGGCCCAGCACTCGCTGTTTCAAGGCCAAGGAACCCACACGGCCCCGTCACCCAGCACAGCCCAGGACGCTCAGGCTGGAACGACCCTCGGGCTGTTCCCTCCCAGCGAGCAGGAGGCACCAGGTGTCCCTGCCCCACGGACCAGCTCCCCAGGAACACCCTGGCCTACATGAGCAAAGTGTCCTCGCCACCGAGGGGGGCTCACTGAGATTCACCACAAGAAGGACACGGAGGGGCTGGAGAACAAGTGTGGGGAGGAGCGGCTGAGGGAGCTGGGGGTGTTCAGCT
>NW_009717078.1:0-346 GCF_000703405.1 Apaloderma vittatum | reverse complement strand
CCGGCGTGAGGGGGCAGTCCGGGGGGTCGGTCTGGTCAAGGAACAAGTGATGGGATGAGAGGAAATGGGCTCAAGTTGCTCCAGGGCAGCTTTGGGCTGGATATTGTGATGAATTTCTTGGTTCTCTGGCAGGGATTGCCCGGGGCAGGGCTGGAGTCCCCGTCCCTGGGGGGATTTAAGAGTCGGGCAGACCCAGAGGGATGGGGTTTAGTCAGTGTTGGATTAAGGGTTGGACTCGATGAGCTTAAAGGTCTCCAGCCTGGGCAGTTCTGTGACAGAGGCCGCACCTGGAGGTGTGCCGTCAGCTCCCGGTACTTCTTGATGGTCTGCTGGTAGTCGGCCACGG
>NW_009717077.1:2514-3608 GCF_000703405.1 Apaloderma vittatum | reverse complement strand
GCCAGCAGGGAGAGAGGACAAACAGAGAGACAGACAGACAGAGATCATGCACGGCAGCCCAGCCCCCTGCTCGACCCAGCTTGCCGGGAGGGTCTGGGGCATCCCTTGTGTGTCCATATTCCATGTCTCAATCCCATACTCTTCATCCCACCATCCCGCATCCCACCTGGAGCCCAGCCAGGCCCCTTACCCTGCTGAGAGGCAGCTTGACGATGTGGGATCTGTTGCTGGAAATTATCCTTGGGAAGAGAAGGAGGAGGAGGAAGAGGAAGAGGAGGAGGAAAAGGAGGAGGAAGGTCAGATAGAGCAGTCTCAAGCTCCCCCGGGAGGAGGGCTGAACCAGGAGACTCACCAGAACCCACCCCGAGGCCGGTGGATGGTTGTGCTCCGCCAGGAGAAAGGAGCCGAGGGGGTCGTGTCAGAGTGCCCGGCTCCCCCCTACCCCATCTCCTGTCCCAGGGGACGTGGGGCAGTGGGAAGGGATGTGGGGCTGCGACACCCTCAGCCTTACCATTGCAGAAGGGGATGGGCCAGGGGATCCAACTTGTCCATCTGCTTCTTGATCTCCAGGTAGGATCCCTGGTAGAAGTAAGAGGGAATGAGGGTGGCTCCCCTGGCACCCACCCACCTGTGGGTGGATGGAGATCACCAAAATACCACCCCCGGTGAAGCATCCTGCACACGGGGCCACGGATGGTGTGGGGCCACGCTCGCACACCTGGGTCATCTCCCGGATGGACATCACACTGTCCAGGGCCTTCTGCAGCCTCTCGTAGTTCTTCTTCTACATGTGGAGCAGGAGGGAGGTGGTCATCAGAACAGCCCTTGGGGTCCCCACAGCCCCACCCCACCCCGGCACTTACCTTGGGGTTGAAGGCAAGTGTTTTGGGGTCGTTGGGATCCACCACAGAAGGATAAGGCTCAAAGATGATGCTCTTGCGAGGGGACTCCAGGGCGGCACGGCACATGGCCACCAGTAGGTCCACCACCTTGGGGACAGAGCATGGGGTGAAGGGATGATGCCCCAAAGCAACAGCATGGCCACCCTCCATGCACATCCCTACCTCAGCACCCGTGGCCACCTCCTCTGCGGC
>NW_009717077.1:2097-2401 GCF_000703405.1 Apaloderma vittatum | reverse complement strand
CCTGCGCCTCCCCGATCCCCGTAACCGCACCTTGAGCATGGAGCCGTTCTGGAAGACGTGCTGCTCGTCACACACCACGCAATACTCATTGAGCGTTGGGATGCGCTGCTCTGCGTATTTCATGATCTGAGAGGGGTAGGATGGTAGGAGTCAGGCCCTGTGGTGGCCACGGAGCTTGGGAACATGCTCCAGGAAGAAAGATGGAGCTCAGGAGGTCATGGGACAGCAGGACAGGGCTGAGGGGAATGCAGGAACTCACCTGGACAAGGAAGCCATACTCCAGCGTAGGGATGTTCTTGCAGTG
>NW_009717077.1:368-2050 GCF_000703405.1 Apaloderma vittatum | reverse complement strand
CCCCCACCGCACCCCCACCTTCGCGTGGCCCTGCCAGCCCCCTGACAATCCTGCCCCCTACCTGGCACAGCAGGACCCCCGACATTCCAACAACTGCAGACGCGGAGGGAATGTGGCACCAAGAAAGGGGTAACCCCCACCCCAGGACCCCACGGCCCAGCTTGCCCATGAGCACCCAAGGGTGTGGAAGAGAAACTCCGTGGGGGCTTCCTCCAACCCAAGGGGGTCCCACCACCCCGTGACAAGTGATCCGAACACACAACAGCCACCAGGGGAACGCGGGAAGGGAAAGAAGAGGAAAGCAAACCCTGAGGCGAGGAGGCACCCACCAGGATGTTGAAGGGGGCGACACCTGCCTGGGTGCTGGTGGGGGGGTAGCCAAAAACCTCCACCTTGGGGTTCTTCACTGTACAAGAAACGGAGAGGCGGTTGACACGAGCCTCGGGCATGCCCAGTTTGCCCTTCAGCACTGAATCTTGGATGACGGGGAAGCTGGGAGACCTGCGGGCACAGAATCCACCCACGTTCCCCAGTTTGTCACTGACTCCTCTGTCACCTTCAGATGGTTTTTGGGAGCAACCTCCACCTCCTTGGGCTCTGATAGGGAGTAACAGCATCAAGGGGAGACTGAGGAAACTGAGGCACGGTGCCAGGTCCCCAGGCATCTTGGGGACACCATCGGGGTCTTACTTGGGGATGGGGGAGAAGATGCTGAGGCCAGCACGAAACTTCTTGATGGTGCCGCTCGTCTTGAACCAACTGTGCCGCTTCTCCTGCTGGGTCTTCAGGAAATCGTTGCTGAGATGTTTCCATTGCTGGGACGTGAACATGCCCAGGATCCTGGCAGAGAGGTGACATGGGTGCCTGAGCAGGGTGCCAGCACCTATGGGTGCTTGGGTGCCCACTGAGCCTGACGCTTGGGTGGTCCATGCCACCCAGCTTCTCCTCTTCCCCACCCAAATCCAGTGGTGAGCCTGTCATAGGGCTGCGTGGCAGATAAAAGTTGGTGGAGCACAGACATGTGCCACCTGGCTGGTTTGGGGGCAAAACGGTGACCCTGTGGACTGCCCCACCCACCACCCTTGGGTGCCCACTGCCTTTCAGGTCTTACTTCTTCAGCTGCAGACCCAGCCCGAAGCCCTCCTTGTTGGACGGCTGGAAAACCTCGATGGACGGTTCTGCGTGAGGAATGAGGGTGAACAAACTATTTGTGCTGCCACTGTGCCCATCCTGAGGGCATATGGGGACAACTGCATCCCACTCGTACCCACTCACCGGGGCCATCGAGGTACTGGGAGAGGGAGAAGCGCAGGCGGAGGACGATGGGCTCTGTCCGCAGCACCTTCCACGCCGTCGCCACCTCCTCCTGCCAAGGGAGAGCCATGGTTCAGCATGGCTGCGGGAGGGAAATCCGGGGCCTGTCCCCACTCTCCCCACGCCAGCGCTGCCGGGGTCACCACGGGTGACTCACATCGAGGAAGCTGATGTTTACATGGAGGTCGATGTCCACGTCATCGATGGTCCCATACTCCCTGTGAATACACGTGGCATCATGGCAGTGGGGCAGGGACATGTATTAAGCAAGGGTGCCCCTGGAACTGGGGTGCCCCACGGACAGCAAGGCCAGGCCAGGAGGTTGGCAAGCAGCAGGAGGCCACTCACCTGACAGCCACGGCATTTTC
>NW_009717077.1:0-260 GCF_000703405.1 Apaloderma vittatum | reverse complement strand
TGAAGTTGGGGCGGTCACGTTCCCCCCCCTGCCATAGCACTCATGGGATCAGGCACCCACCTGGACGCCATAGAGGAACTCCTCGGACTCATTGTCCCCATCGGAGTCATCGTCCGCCCAGTACTGGCCCTTGAGGTCCTGCGGGGAAAAAGTGTTGGGAGGCAGCAGATTAGGAGGGGCAGAAGGTTTGAGGGCAGCAGGGATAAGAGAGGAGAGGGTTGGGGTGGAGCGGGTTATGGGGGAGAGGGTTTGGGGGGTGA
>NW_009717076.1:257-1090 GCF_000703405.1 Apaloderma vittatum | reverse complement strand
TAAAAAATTTTAAAAATTGGTAAAAATTAATTTTAAATTTTTAAAAATTGGTAGAAGTTAATTTTAAAATTTAAAAAATTGGTACAAGTTAATTTTAAAATTTAAAAAATTGGTAAAAAAAATTAAAAATCGGGATGGAGAACGATAGCGGCGCGAGGACAACGACGTCGTTTATTTAAACATTTACTCCAAGAAATATAAAAAAAAAATCCCCCAAAACCAAACCCGGTGAAGAAGACACCGACAGCACTAACCCAGGACCCTCCCTGCTGCCGCCTGAGCTGGTTTTTTTTGGATTTTCTTCCTCCAGCCTCCTCCTCCTCCTTCACTCGGCTGGGCCAGAGCGGCCGAGCGGGGGGGAATTTCATCAATTTTTGCTGATGACCCAAACTCATTTTTTTTCGAGGGGGTAAAAGTGAATTTTCGGTGATTTTTTCCCACCCTATTTTATTAGGGCTGCTTGTGTCGCACCCCCCTTAAAAAAAAAAAAGATTAATATTGCTCAAAAAAGCGGAATATTTGACTTTTCCGCCCTGTCCTGGCTATTTTCTAACACACCCCGAAATAACTCCCAACCCCAAAGTATTTGGAAAAATAAAACCAAGAAGAAATAATAAACCCACCCCTTTTTTTGTCTGTTTTTACTGCAAAACTCCCCGAAACGGGCTCGAAACGCCGCCCCCTGAGTGCGGAGAGCGGAAAGGAGTTTTAAAAAAAAAAATTAAAAATTCAAAAAGAAACCCTTAGGAATTGCGAAATAAAAATAATAATAATTAAAAAAAAAAAAATGAAATAACACCCTTAGGTGAGGAAGAGCTGGGCTCCGCTCGCAA
>NW_009717076.1:0-234 GCF_000703405.1 Apaloderma vittatum | reverse complement strand
GTTTCTCCAGCACAGTGCACGGCGGCGTGAAAAGAAGGCGAGAACCAGGCGGGATGAATTGGAAAAAATTGAAGAAAAATTAAAAATAAGAAGGAAAAATGAAAAGAAATTAAGAACTCCCAAGAAAAAATAAACTTCGGGGCTCCCCTCGTCATTCCTGAGATCTCCCCGGGGTGGGCGAGCGGGAGGGGAGCCCCAAAAAATGAAGCTGGGGGGGATGATATGCGGGGATAG
>NW_009717075.1:286-668 GCF_000703405.1 Apaloderma vittatum | reverse complement strand
TCTATAAAATTATGTATTTATTGTTAGGCACCATAAATCTATGTCTCCTAAACTTTTAATGTGTATGTATGCTCTATATTTTATATTATATATATGATTATTTTCTTATCACCTATTAATATTTTATATGCATTTATAAATTGTATTATATATGTGTAGATATTTTTATATAGTGTATTCTATATTATACATTAAAAAAATTATTATAATATCCATTGTGAGTTGTTTATTTATTTATAGTACACTTCAGAGCCACTGATAAATAGGTATAAATAAACCAACAAAAGAAAACTCCACTTGCAACTGCATCGCCCAGGCCGGGCAGTGTCGGTGCTCTTACATTACATCTGGAGAGAACGGGGAAGGAAAGGAGGGGAAAAAC
>NW_009717075.1:0-242 GCF_000703405.1 Apaloderma vittatum | reverse complement strand
TTAATTAAAAGCCATCAGAGCTCCTGTTTAATTAGTCAAATGATCCACTGGAGAAAAGTGCTGTACTTGGCCATACACACATCAAACTGCTGCATCTCTTCGCTCCCAGTTCGGTATTTCTCTAGGGTTTAGTCCCACACATGACTTTTTTCAGCACTCAAGCTGGTGCTGCTTGCGCAAAACATCCTTTTATTTTAACAGTTTAATTATTTTATCTTAATTTTTAATTATTTTTAATCTAT
>NW_009717074.1:872-2767 GCF_000703405.1 Apaloderma vittatum | reverse complement strand
AATCCTGCCGTTGGCGTTTAAGCCCCTAATTCTGTACCCTGTGACTCCAGCTCTGGGAAATCTCATCTGGGGACCTTCTCCTTTCCGTCCTCTTTGACGTGGGCATCATGGCTGTGACTCTGGACCTCTCTGAGTATCACATGTTCTGTGGTGGCATGGACGGATCCATCTTCCAGGTCGACCTCTGTGCCTGGGTGAGTACACGGGGCTGCGGTGCAGCTGGGGGCCGCTCCTGACCTGCCAGGGCGCGGGAGGGCCTGGGTTCCTCGGTACCTCCTCTGCTCCCCCCGCCACAGTGGGGCACCTGCTGGCTTCCGCCTCGTTTCTGCAGCCGGTCCAGAGAGACCGGACCTTCCAGACGGAGCGGGAGAACGGGAAGATCTTCAAAGGGCACAGGTGAGGGACCAGACGTACCCGCCAAGCACTGCCTTGCCCCCATCCGCCCACCTCACCAGTTTCTGCTAGTCCTCGGGTCATCCTGAGTTTAAACATCATCTTCCAAAACATCCTCTTCCCCATTCCAGGAACCAGGTGACGTGTCTGTCGGTCTCCACGGATGGCAGCCTACTGCTTTCCGGCTCACACGACGAAACAGTCCGGCTGTGGGACATCCAGAGCAAGCAGTGCCTGAAGACGATGAATCACAAAGGTAGGCATGCTCTTATCTCTCCGGATCCTTTCCTCCTGACCTGCCCAAGGCTGCTGCTGCTGTCTCACTTCTGCTCTGACGCTGCCCTGGGCACTCGGGGTGTTTCTCTGTTACTTGCTTCACACCTCCAGGAAGGGGAGAGGCGTTTGAGGGACGCCTCTGCTGTCTGGAGTAATGTTTTGACCTTGCCCAGGACTGTTACCAACCCCGCTGTGCCCTGTCATGGAGTGAGTCATAGATTTCACCCTGTCACTGAGGACATCCAGGATCTTCCTCCTTGTTTCCCAAAGGGAGCGGTTGCCCCACACACACCCTGGTGCCCGGGGAGGCCATGGCCGGGGGAGGCTGTGTCTGGAGAAGAGCCTGTCTCTGTCACCCCGGCAGTGAGCACCCATGAGCTCATTAGGCCTGAAGTGAATCTGATATAAGCTGTCGTCTGGGATTTCAGTTTAATGGCTCCCATAAACCGTGCAAACAGGCTCAGTCCAGCAATTAGGCGCAGCCCTCCTGCTGCCTGCGAGCTGCTGCCAACGGCGGGCTCCTGCGCGAGGGTGGGGGGCCCCGCTGCCTGCTCTCCCTTCCTGTCCTGCCTTCTGCTGCCAAGGACCGTTTCTAATGGGGAGCTACTGCAGTGCCCGTCCAGCCTTGCTCCGCTATAGCGTTAGAAGGGTGAAGTCGGACAAAATCCGAGCTGTGTGACTCAGCAGAGGAGGATGGCGGGGCAAGATTTTGCTTTGAGCCAGGCATTAAAACCCTCCTTGAGGCTGCCGGGGAGTGCAGGTGGACGCGGGTTCTCCTCGCAAGGGGCAGGCCCGGGCTGGCCGTGCCGAGCTCCGCGGTGCCGGCGCTGTCTGCAGCGGGCTCGCTTCTCTGCAGGCAGGGACTCAGCTTCCCAGCACTGCTGCTGCCCTGCCTCCCCATCTGCCCGTGGCCGTTCTTGTTGCCTCCCAGCAAGGTCTGTTCCCTGCTGCCGCCCTGCTCACCCCTCCAGCACGTTCCCTGAGCTTTCCTCTTCCCACGGCAGAGACAACACGGGCTTTTCTGCTGTGCTGACGTGACAGCAACTTCCAGCCTGGTGTGCTTAGGGGTTCCTCTGCTCACGGGGCAGAGCACGGAGCTGGGAGCAAGGCAGAATCTTCTGCCCTCCCCACATGACATTGCTGCAAATAGATCGGAGGGGATGGAGCACAGCTCGGGGCTCAAGAGGAGCAGGACAGGCGCAGGGGGCTTTTCCAGCAAGGTTTTC
>NW_009717074.1:506-856 GCF_000703405.1 Apaloderma vittatum | reverse complement strand
GAGCATGGGCAGGCAGATGGATTTTGAGAAATGCGACTGCTGCTCTGGGGTAATGAGCCGTGACTGTGCTGGGCAAGGCAGGGCTGCTCCCCATCACCCCGCGAGGGTTGCACCGCTCAGAGGGGAAGCACGAGACCGCTGGGACGAGGCTATGAGCTGACAGCCCCCGCTTCTCTGGCCAGGATCCCTCCGGCCCTCGGTCCCCATCCTGTCACACGAGCTCTGTGTGCAAATGCTGCGTGGCACAGACCATCCCCGTTCGTGCAAGGTCACCCTGGGGATGCTCCAGTGATCCATCCTGCCAGCAGCTGCCAGTGTTGGAAGCTGAGTTATTTATTCTTTCCCAGTTG
>NW_009717074.1:0-479 GCF_000703405.1 Apaloderma vittatum | reverse complement strand
CCTGCCACCTGGTGACGAGGTGGGCTGGGCAGGGCTTGTGTCTGTGCTGGGGCCCAAGACCAGCCAGGGGGTCTGTGCCTGGGTGGTGACCAGCTCTGGGGATCTGGGTGTAGTTCACAAGATTTTCTCCTCTGCCCCTCCTCTCCCTTCCCTTCAAACTGCTCCTGGGATTGCCAGCGGACGAGCAGCGTCATCCCACTGATGGCGACTTCATGGGAAGCAGCAAATGTCTTGTCTTTAGGGAGGCAGCAAGAGTTAAACCAATGGTTTGTTACAGCAAAGTGTTGGCAAAGAGCAGCTTCGGGGCCAGGCTGGGCCGGCGGCCTGAGCAGCTCCTGGACCGAGCGTTCGGTGGTGCCTTTGGCTCGCCTGTGGGATCCAGCCTCGCGGCCCCGCGGGGTCGGGCTTTGGGACAGGCTCTGGTCTGACTGGAGGGGGACGTGATGGCGAGGGAGCTCCCCTCTGCCTCAGAGCTGCTT
>NW_009717073.1:451-8672 GCF_000703405.1 Apaloderma vittatum | reverse complement strand
GTGGAGCGCCCCAAGAAGCCGCTGACGGCCTACTTCCGCTTCGTGAAGGAGAACCATTCCGCGTTCCGGCAGAAGAACCCAGGTACGAGGGCCCCGAGCGGGAGGGCCCGCGGCCGGCCTGGCCGTGCCTGTGGAAGCGCCGGAGGTTTTGTGTCGGAGCTGCCGACGCCTGACGTGCGGTGCTTTCCCTTCGGGCTGTGTGATGTAGAAAGGAGGAACTGGAACAAAACGCTGTTTAGTAACAGCACGCGTCACGAAGCAGTTAAAGTACCTTACCCCGACCCAAACCTTCTTCCTACCTCTAGCGTTCTGCAGACAAATTCAGCATCATCGTGCTTGCTGCCCGAACGCGTATCGCCCCGTGTTCTCTGCTTCCTAACGCCAAAAAAGTGAACGTTTGTGCGTAACTGGGGACACGTTTGAAGAAGGAGCTTGCCTGGAAAATGCTTGTTAACGATGATTTGTGGTTTTCAGGTGGTTTTAAGTCTGTGTGTGTTGGAAGCACGCAGCAGTTCACGAACAACCTGCTCTGGTGAGAAGTGTCCCTGCCCGTGGCCGGGGGTTGGAACTATGTGGTATCGAAGCTCCCTTCCAGCCCAGACCATCGTGATACAAGGAGCTGTACATGATTTTCTTCTGATCCTTAGTAATTTAAAAATCACGCATAACTGCGTTGCCTCGCTGTATGCAGGAGAAAAAGTAAACGTATTTATTGGAAAGCACTATTGTGTGAATGCATTGAATTTGTTATCAAAAACTTCATTAACAGGCAGTGCAGTTGCTCTTCTTGTCAGAGAGCAGCAGAATGGAAAGCTGTGCCGATTCTGAAAATACTGTTTAAATGAATGTTTAAGGAGTTGTGGTGATACTGGGCAGGTCACGAGGTAAGCTCAAGTAGGGAAAACCATTTGGCGCCCTGTTTTGCCTGGTGGTTCAAGAGTTCAATGGTCTGCAAGGCTGAGAACTGAGCTTGCAGAGCTTACCGTAGTTCTGTGCCACACCAGTGTTTTCCACATATTTCCAAAACTCAACCTGCAAATAAATGGACTGTATCTCATACGCAAATCAAGAACTTGAGGTTTTCTGGTTACAGTCGAGGGAACGTTCAAAAATAAGGTGATAACTTGTTTTCTTTTATCATTGGCCAAGCATCATGTTTTCAGAGGTTTTACAGTAGGTGTACTTGGCTGAAAACTCCCCATCCGTCTTGTTTTTCCAGAACTCTGGAAGTCAGGTTACTGCTGAGAGTTCTGCTTTTCCACTGGTGAGATATCTGATCTTTACATTTGAGGTTGGAGAGAGGAAGACCCTTTTTTTACTTTTAGCATAAAGTCCTGGAAAGAGCTTTTAAAGCTAAGCAAAAGCTTATATCCTTTTTCCACCATGTGCAGGATTTTTATTTGGGGTTTTCCCCCTTCACAAATTCACGTCTGACTGGAAACCTCAGGCAGTGACCATAGTGCAAGAGCCAGAGTCAAAAGCCGTCAGCTGAAAGCCAGAGCAGGTTCAAGACCCTGTAATTTTGTTTTTGAAAGAGGGAGTTTTTCTTGAACCTTCTGTTGAGTAATATTTTAAATAAAGGACCTTATTAAAGCTCGAGCATATGTGCTGTATCAGGTGCATAAGGTCACGTTATACTTACTTGGAAAAATCTTGCCAAACAAAATGAGAACAGGGAATTTTTCTTTGGGTTTCTTCCCTGGCCGGACCCACTCCAAGTTCAGACCATCTGGTGTTGTACAGGAAAGGATCCGGCTCAAAAGAAAAATAACGAAACTGCTGTGGAGTGATAATAGCTGTGTGTCTGGAAGCGGTGCTTCCGTTTATCGGTCACTGCAGGTTTCATTTGGATTTGAACCACGCGCAGTGGACTCTTCCCCCTCCCAAATATTACCGTTCCCTTCGACCGCCAGAATAAGTTAGTTTTACGGAAGGAGGAAGATACGCTTGTACAGGAAAAAGGTAGCAGTGACAGCTTTCCTTGGGGGAAAAAAATGAAGAAGCTTACTGAAGAGACAGGACTGATTTTTTACTTTTCTTGCTTTCTGATCTTAATGTACAGAAATGAACAACAGGGAGCTGGTTAAGAAAATTTCAGATACCTGGAAGGAGTTACCAACATCACAGAAGCAGGTGAGTTTGTATCTTTTTCTGTGTACTTAAAACACCGTAACAGAGTCGTAGTGGTTGTTTACGCGGTTTGGTGTCCTCTGTGGGTTTTTTATTTTGTGGGATATTTTTTCATTGTGGTTTTTTTTTCTAAAACAATAATAAAAAAAGGACTTGTGTGCCAAAGTTCAGACATAAAAAGCAATTCTGAAGAGAATCGGGAGTTTTGAGACGCTCCGAGGAAGATACTTGGATACTTCTGCACACGACCTTTAGTATCTTTAATGTGTTGCCCGAGAAGCAAATGAGACAGCTCTCGCAGTGTGCGGCTCTGGGGCTGAGAACCAATACCTTGTTTTTCTTTGAACGGTGGTTGTCTGTGTGTGTGCATTGCATGCAGAGCAGCCTAAGTATTGCACAGTTGTTCTGCTTTCGTGTGCATAAGTTAGGTGAAACCTCCGTTAATTTTGATGAAAGGACCAACTTTTCTTGCTGGTTAGAGAGTAAGCAGAGACCTTATTTACAGGTAACGATGTAAGTTCCATCTAACTTGTTGTCATAGGTAGCGAACTTTCTTTAAGGGGGGAACTTTCAAGGGATAGTGTAAAAAAACCCTCTGAATTGCTAATCATGGCTGAATATAAGTGCCATTTACAGGAAAGTCCTGATTGCTCTTCCTTGATTGCAGTTAGCAGTTACAGCCACTTAGGAACTCACTGCAGTTTTCCAGCTGAAATAATACCTTTGCTCTTACATCCCTTCTGGACCTCTCGTTCTACAGGCCGTAGTATAAAATACGCCTCTTCACTTGGTTGTCTGAAATAGGGGACAGGGTGGTGTTTTTTCTCAGGCCTAGCTGGATGCTTGGTAGCCTGGCTCCGCGCTTCTTGGTGCCCCCGTACCGAGGCCGTGATTTTTATGGTACTTCTGTGCTTTATTGCTGGCTGCTGTAGAAATGTTTGGTGACTGCAGCGCTCGGGTGCTGCAGTGGATGTACACGCTTTAAGAGTAATCATTTTAACCAACCTTCAGCTTCTCCTCCTTCTGTGGAAGGTTGTTACTGCTTTGAGATGCATGAGAAGATTCATCTTATTTTATCAGATTAACTGAAATAATCCATGGGAAGAGCTTGGCTTTTGAATCTGACGTCGTCTGAGTCTGTTCTACTAATCAAATCGAGAATGGCTACGCTGCTTTTAAAACTGTGTTCTGGGGTGGTCTGTCACTTTTTTTATGTTAATAGGTTTGAAGTGTCAGCTTGTTTTGTGGGCAAGTGTGTCTGACCGAAAGCAGTTTAAGGCTGGTGATTGTCTTGTAGGTTTATGAGGAAGCTAGAAAGACAGAGTGGCAGAGATACGTAAAGCAGATGGCTGCATTTAAAGCACAGCTAACCCCAGCCCAGGCTGCAGCTTTGAAAGAAGAAAGGAGAATACGACTGGCAAAAAGAAGATCGGTCAGGGCAAAAAGAGTAAGTGTTTTGAAGTTCAAGTTTCTTTTCTCTCAAGGGAGCTGAAGTCTGTTTGTCTAGCGAACAGAGTAGGATAGAGGCATGTTCAGAAACGTAAAAGCAACTCTCAGAATAAAAAAAATAAAAAACCCACCCCAAACAAACTCGCAACACGACAGAAAAACACAAACCCAAAAGAAAACAGACCCCACAAAACCCCACAGTTATTATTATTAAAATAATGGCTGGTGTCAGCAGTTAGTTTAGTGGCCTTCCTGTGCCTGAAGACCAGAGCCGGTGCGTATCTTTGTGCTCGCAGGCAGCTTCTCTCTGCTTTTTTCTTCCTATTCCTAAAGCGACCTGAGGATCGATAACACATAAAAGACATTTGAACCAGCAACACTTTTTTGGTTGAGAAGACATCCAGAAGTAGCTTTTCACAGAGGCCTTGTATGTGTTACTTCAGTGGCCCTGACAAGGGAGTAGCTGTTTCAAGCTGCCTTTTTTCCTTCCTCTCTTCGGGTTCTGCCACTCTGCTCTGGGCGTAGTGCTCATGTGTTGAACTAGGGCTGCATAAAGGCCTGTCTGTCAGTGTCCTTTGTTAATTTATTCATACAGATCACCTTCTCCGTTTCTCTTTTTGCTGGTTTATATGTAAATCCTCAGAGACAGAACCATCTGTAAAGCTATGACATTATGGTTTGTCCAGTGGCAAAATCACTTAAAGGGGGGGGTCACCTGTTGCTTGTTCATTTCTGTGAATTAAAATGTTGGTGTGACATTGCCCTAACTGGCAAAAGTGAAATGAACTTGATTTAAAAGACCCCTATTTAGACAAAGTTTTTAATCTAAATTATTGTCCCAATCCTGTTTTAGAGTATGGTACCGCAAGGAACTTAAGTGACGTACCTGATGTTAATTTGCAGCACCCAGGCTGCAGCAGGGAGGTCTTAGGGCTGGAGAAAACAACAAGAGCAATTGCATCTGTAACTTCTTGTACTTCCCCTCTGTCGCCGTCGCCTCTGTAGCCATTCTGATAGCAGAAACCTAGTTGTGTTTCCCTGGAAACCTGCTGGTTCTGTTCCGCCTTCTCACCTCTAACAAGATTGGGGATCTGCCCTCCTCTGCAGTATTTCACACTAGAAACCGAAGCCTTGCAAAGACAATAGAAAACCCGTCGTCATGAATTTGTTACTGAGTGGAATTTAGTAGCAGTCTTTTGGTTTCTGGAAGACTTAGCGAAAGTAAGAATCAGTTTAAAATGCCTTTTTTTTTTTTTTAATGTCTGTGAAAATTCAAGTCATTAGTGTTTCTTAGTTTAGCGTAGCATTTGTCTTGACGAGTGGCGAGAGCGTCTTGACATACAGTCCGGTTTACAAAATGAAACACCAAGAAAGTGAATTGTAGTCTGATTTTTGTATAAAACATAAAGAGAAATGGTAAGTTTAGCTTTGGAAGAAATGCATTGGTAGGCTGGAATAACTTCTCTCGTTGTTTTTAAAGGAATTGAATATGCTTGGAAAACCTAAAAGACCTCGTACCGGCTTTAACATTTTTGTGTCGGAAAACTTTAAAGAAAGTGAGGGGATTTCACCTATGGTAAGCCAGGAAAGTTCTTTCTTTAAAATAAATCTGTTGTATTCACAAAATCTGGTTTAAATTCTGTCCTTTTATAAGAAGCTGTTCAGTTCATTCGATATGTGGATTCTGCTTTGCTTAGATTATTTTTTTTTTTAGACTGTGGTGATCTGGCATATCCTATATAAACTGTTGTGTGGGTATCCAGACCTAAAATATTTGTGCTATTTGTTTTGCACTCCAGTGCTACAGACTTCATGTGTTCCTTCTGCAAGGAGAGAATTCTACTTCTCTTTGGTTTGGTGCAGAAGTGCAGCAGTTTTTTCACACGGTGGTGGTGGTCTCCTACCGTTTCAGTAGTAGTGGTTGTACCTGCTGGGGCGCAGTTTGTGTTACGGAACACGCAGGAGTTCCTCAGTAGAGTCACAAGTTCTGCACAGAGCTGTGTTTTGGGGTGATTTCAGTTACGTCGGGGGATGACAGCATGTGAAATACTGAAAACCTCCCCTGTATATTCCTTACCCGATGCATTTAGTCACTCGGTCAGGATGGTGGAAATACTTTGTTCCTTGCTTTTTGCTGTACTTTGTGCTTTTTTGCGTTGGTTGACACTCAGCGTTCACTAGTGTGGCATTCATCTGTAACCCTCTGGGCTCGGTCAAGAATCCTCATGTCTTGCATATTCTGTTTCCCGTAGGCAAAGATGAAGCAATTATATGATACATGGCAAAAACTGTCCAGTTCTCAAAAGCAGGTACGTCAGTGGATTTTGTTACAGCTCTGATCTGATGGGAAAATGACCAACTTGAGTAGAAAATGAATAAATTCATACAAAATCTTGAACTCGGTTGCTCAGAATCGAATCCTGAGGAACATGAGATCGTACTTGGGTGTATTGAAAAGGATTGGCGTTACTTCTATTCCAGTAGTGCCCGTTTCGTTCGTAGTGTTGATAAAATGTGGATGGGGTAGGATGGTGGAGGCTTCGTATACCTGGAAATGGATGCTGAGTGGCATCTGAGGAAGAAGGTGGGATAACTTAGACCAATTCTATTTTTTTTTTCCACTACTATATAATACTTTTAATTGCCAGCATAGTAGTTCGCTGCTCATGGAAAGATTTTTGACAGGTAAAAGCAAGAGAAATCTACTAAGGGCGGTGCACACAGTAACTTACTAGCTTTGGTTGTCTTGAGGATGGTTTTCTGCCATCTTTCTCAGACTATTGAAGTATGAATGTGCAGATGGGTGTATGAAAATCGGAGGAGCGCTGCACTGAAATGTAATCTAAACCGACAGATTTTTCATGTATTCTCTGCCCTACTGTACTTCCTCCTGCGTGCCCTTCTTCCAGCTTGTTTTGAGTGTGATCTTAGAATGTGCACTACATTCCTGGTTTTTTTTCCTACAGAAAAAGAATTTGAAATAATTGTGCAGATATATCTGTTCCTGCTTCTTACATAAGCCAGCTCTCTCAAACTAGCACTCGACTAGAAAGCCTGAGCTGTTAGTAGCAATATTGAATAAACTTCTTCAGGAGTGGCCATCTGTTGACATAACTGTGACTCAATGCTAAGGTTTCGTATTTGTGAGTTTGATGGTTTTTGAATTTTCTGGAGGCAAAAGTGAATGCTTGGGATGTGCCCTGCAGGTCCTGCAGTAAGTGACCTTGCTGTCTAAGGGGAGGATGTGGCACAGCGGTTATCCTGACAAAGCCACTTCTGTAACGCTTTAATACGTCATTTTCTTCCAGCCGTACCTGCAGCTTGCTGAAGATGATAAGGTTCGGTACGGAAACGAAATCAAGTCGTGGGAAGCAAAAATGATTGAACTCGGACGTGAAGACCTGATCCGTTCCAAAAAGAGAATGCCAAAAAGTAAAAAGAAAGCTGGAACAGCAAAGAAAGCTGGAACAGCAAAGAAAGCTGACACAGCAAAGAAAGTTGAAACAGCCAAAGCTTCCTCACGTGAAAACAAGGTGAAGTTAAAGTTGAAAAAATCAGAAGAGTAAAATGGTTTAAGTATTTTATATCTGATGCCCTTTGGTTGTTATGTCTTTATCCTGCTGTGTTAACGCTGCAGTCGGTGTTAGCACTGGAATTTGGAAACCCCGCAAGGGGCATGAGGCGAGGGAGGATTTGGTGTCTTTTGGAACTGACTGAAATAATCATTGCAGGTGTAGCCTGAACTGTACAACAGTAACCGGTTAATCAAGCTGTGAATAGTGATACGGACATCAGCAGAGCTTTCCACTAACAGTAGATAACAGCTAGCTTTTATAAGATGTTTTTTTATGCAAGCGAGAATATTCTACAATGTTACCATCAAAATTTTGTAAATAAGTTGAAATCTGAGCTGATGCTGCTGTGTTTTATTCCCTCCATGGTATTGATAGTGAAATGTTCTACGTTTCAGTGAAAGGCACGAGAAATGTAAAATACGAACTTTATGTATCTGTCTTTTCGTACGTATCAATCTGTGTATACCACTCACGTTGCATTTAATTAAAACCATGAGTTTTGTATAAACATCTTTATTGGACTTTTATTCCCTGGTTTTGTTAGGATACGTGCAAACACTTCTCTTCCTGTTGTCACATTTGGGACAGCCTGGAAGGAAAAGAAAATGTGTGAACTGTTGGAACTTTGGGTTCTGATGCAATAAACAGATATTTTGAAGAGCTGCTTGGGGTTTTTGTTTGGGATTTCTTTTTTTTCTTGGGGTCTGTGTGTCTTAATGAAAGTCTTGCAGGTATTTTGGAGCACATGTGTTCTTAAAATGAAGGCAAGCATTTTCGGTGGATTTCATCCATCAGTGGCCTGCAAAAGCCAGCAAAGCTTCTTGTTTCCCGGTGGGAGGTGGAAAGCCAAAGCCCAGTCTCCTGCATTTTTTTCTCTCTTTTTTTTTTTTCGCCCCCCAGTGCTATGAGCCAAGGCCATGCGAACGCTGTTCAATAAGGCCAAGGGGCCAGGTCTTGTGTTGGGGTCACAACACCCCGAGCAATGCCCCGGCTGGGTGAGGAGTGGCTGGAGAGCTGCCAGGCAGAGGGACCTGGGGGTGTTGGTGGGCAGCAGCTGAACAGGAGCC
>NW_009717073.1:0-275 GCF_000703405.1 Apaloderma vittatum | reverse complement strand
GGGCAACAGAGCCGATGAAGCGTCTGGAGAACAAATGTTAGGAGGAGTGCCTGAAGGGTTGTTCAGCCTGGAGAAGAGGAGCCTGAGGGGAGACCTTAGGGCTTTCTACAACTCCCTGACAGGACGCTGCAGCGAGATGGGGGTCGTCTCTTCTCCCAAGCAACAAGAGACAGGGCAGGAGGAAACGGCCTGACGTTGCACCAGGGCAAGTTTAGGCTGGGTATTAGGAAGGATTTATTCACCCGAGGGGTTGGGCAGCATTTTAGAAGCGGGGC
>NW_009717072.1:1058-1271 GCF_000703405.1 Apaloderma vittatum | reverse complement strand
ACCAGCCACCACCTCCTGCTCTCCTCCTGCCCCGGGGGGGACGGCCAGCCTGGCACCGTGGAGCTCTGGCTGCTCATCCGCAACGTGGACGCCGTGGAGAAGAGGTGGGTCTCTCCCCGCGCCCGGCCCCGTGTTCCCTTCTAGCAGCATCACCCCCTGCCTTAACTGGAGGAGACTCCCGGCTGCTTTCCTGGTGCCCGGGACATGGACACC
>NW_009717072.1:760-993 GCF_000703405.1 Apaloderma vittatum | reverse complement strand
GGGGATGTTCACAGCACCGGGCATTGACGTCCTCTTCTCCTCCGTGCCTTAGAGTGCAGAATTTAGGCTGGTACCAGCCCCCTCGGACTAACGGCTCCCTACAAGATGCCAGGTTTGGCTTTTAATACTCTTTTGGCTCTGCTAACCCACCTGGCGTTGTGCTAACCACTGCAGCACCCGCAGGGCTCCGGCAGGGGCAGGGGGATGGTGGAAATCCCGGCGTGTCGCCGGTA
>NW_009717072.1:0-279 GCF_000703405.1 Apaloderma vittatum | reverse complement strand
GAGCCCTGGAGACGCAGCCGGGGCTTTCCCGGCCCCCTCCGTGCTCTGGTCTGCACCTCCTGCCCATGACAGCTCCCCCTTTGCTCCCGCTCCAGGCTCTCTCCTCGGTGGACTCGGTGATGATGATGTACCCGTTCTTCTACAGACCTCAGAGCCTCAAGCTCGAGGAGGGGTGGCACCTTTTCCCCCTCGAGCAGTATTTCCAACAGATCGCTTCGCAGGTGAGCCAGGAGGAGAGTGAGTCCCCTCCAAGCCGTGCTGGGTGCCTGCTGGGGCTCG
>NW_009717071.1:0-12929 GCF_000703405.1 Apaloderma vittatum | reverse complement strand
CAGACAAGAGCCGATCAGCAAATATCATTTCATGCATCGTATTAGCGTCATTCTGACCTAGGCATCCCAGATTTGGCTGCAAAAGATGATTCCAGACCCACTGGTAGGTAGGATTCATGTGTTCTTAGGGCAAGGTGCTTTTCTCTAGTTAATGGAGTCAGGACAGATCCGGAAGCACTACAGAATCCCAGTCAGCATTTCCCAGTAATTTTCTAATGTGTTTTTTAAATATGTTCCACACACATAAATGTAGTGAAAGAGAATGAGTCACTTGCACTGACTAAGAATTTGCAAACTGCTGGAGCATTCAATTCCTTTGATCTTGATAAGCTGGCTCATTCTCATTCGGTTCATTACCCCTCCCTCTTCTCCCAGTTATGAGCCAGCCAATCTGTAGCCCTTTCTGCAAACTGACATATTTATCAAGTAAAAATCTGTTACCATTGCTTTCTTGCTCTTACTGAAAAACACGCTGTTGCTTGTCAGGCTCCTCTTGTCTCAGGGAACTTCCTTCTCCTTTTTCCCTCATACGTGACATCACCAACAAGCTGTGTTCCCACTTCCACCAGCTCTTAGCTACCTTCTCTCTGCACCTCCCCAGTAACCACTAATTCACTAGTAATAAATGGTAATCACCTCTGCATTCTGATCCCTCTCTCCCTTTCTCACAATCCAGCAACTCATGTTGTTGTTCCTCTCTCTCCTTTTTCTGACTCCCTGACTAAATTCCATCATCAGGTCCAAAGTACCATTTTGCTGATAACTTGGAAAAATTGCAAAAGAATCTCAGACAAACACCCGGTGTGTTGCTTTGAGCCATGTCTTGATAAGTACATTTCTTTAAGGGTTAACATGGGAACGTAAGTATCTACACGATTTGAAAAATAAGAATGTCTTACATTATAAGTATAAGCTATCATTCATCTCCCTGAGATTTATTTGGCAACTCTAATAGGGCTATTTTCCCATCTGTTTTATCCGAAAAATTAGTTTATGTGGAGTCTGCCACAAGCAGGTATCCACATTTAGGCAGCAATTCAATTGCAATACTGATTAGCAAAAAAGCATCTTGATGTTTTCAGGCTACTCTTTTGATGGAAATATACTGCACAGTCCAAAAAGAAAAATCTTTTAGCACTTTATTCTTTACCAATCAAATATCGCGGTTGTCATAGAAACTGTAAAAACTGAAGTCAGTCATGACATAACAACAGGATAACGGAAAATGTCTGCTGGCTCAGGTTTTCACCCTGGAAATGCTTCAGTGAATTTAACTAGACAGTCAAGGAGTTCCCCAAATCTAACAAAGAGTCTTAGAACAACCAGTATCATTACTGTTTTTAATAACCCCACCAGAGTCTGGAAAGTAATTTATTACTCCTGCTCTACACACTGGCTATGTTACAGCAGACAGACTATTCCCAGAACACTCAGTTCAAGCCTCCACTTAAGGGGACTGAGTTTCCTTGATCGCACCTCTGAGATAACCTGGAGGGACTTTTGGTCAGTGTTCTCAGCATTCCTGAGATCCCATTATTGTCATTTTAAAAACTGAGGCAAATCACTTAAAAAAGAATAATTTATATTGCCACTAGTTTCTGTCTTTTACATATGCCATTCAGAAAAAAAAAGACTTCGAATGTGCAGGCCTCTGCCCCAACTCAAGGTTGTCCAGCTCCAAGCCAAACAATATTTCAGGTTCTTCCCCTACGACATGAAACTCAGTAAAATAAAATTCTACTCTTGACCAACAAAAGCCACAAGAGCCTCTCGCTCTCCAGCTCCCAGAGCCAGAACACAGACCAGCTCCAGGCACCGGTGTTCTTCCTGCCTTGTACTTGTACACCTGATAGTTCGTAACTACTAACTGATAGCACTGACTTACTGCAACCATTTGCCCCTTTAATCTGCTGAAAAGAAAATAATTATAATCCACAGGAATATTGTTGGGCTGGCCTCACTGCAGGTGAGCAAACTGAGTAGCTTAACCATGAATAACATAAAAAGTAGCAATGTGAATGTGGAAATACTCACATCCTAAAAAACCCCAAAACCAGTTCAGAAGCCTTGAGTTTTATGGAGAAATATAAGGGGCTTTTTTTTTTTTTTTAGTTTTCAGCTAGTTTCCTTATGACATATTTTCACTGTGTAGCTTTAACTTATTCTTTCAAATAACTAGTAACACATACTTTGAATAGAGAGAGCATAACTACTGGTGTTCCCTACCCTTCCCTAGAATTACCTTAACTAGTTCTGGTTTACAATGATTTGATCTAGCAGTTTGCAGACTTGTTAAACAACTTCACTGATCTCCCCCACCCTGCTTAAGAATTACATTTTAGCCTGCTTCAACTATCCACAGAAGGTCCATTGACATAAATGAGAGAACTCCGAGTTGCACCTGAGATAAAAGTCCAAATTCTGATCCCTCTCTCCCTTTCTCACAATCCAGCAACTCAGGTTCTTGTTCCTCTCTCTCCTTTTTCTGACTCCCTGACTAAATTCCATCATCAGGTCCAAAGTACCATTTAGCTCATAACTTACCATCTGTCAACTTCCCTAACCTAAAATTTAGAAAAACGTCTGATTTAAAACAAAGCAAAATCTTGATTCCAATAAAGTGACTAGCAAACAAACCATGAGAGAAATAGTAAATTTTCCTCAAGGAAGAAAGAAAACAACCACAAATCACATCGCCTTAACCAGACTGGGATGAATTAGCTTCCTTCGTATATTGTGCAGGCTTCTTAGCACAAAACAAGGGGCTGATACACAAAAATCCCTAAACCTTAGGGGGAGAGAGGCAAATATATGTATTCAGTTACCATGACTGGGACCCCAGTCAATACTACATATACACCCTGCAGCTTCTCCCTCTTCAGTTCTGTGGCATTCTGTCCCAAGCTTTGCACTTAAAATACCACAAAACATTTCTGTATGCCATTACCACAGTTACTACACTTGTACATACATATATATACAAACACATGCGTGTGCTATTTCAAATTACATATATACACACATATTTAGTTATGCTTTTTTCAAACTATAAACGTATGCACATGTGTACACATGCACACATATCTGTATCTTTATTTACTGAAAAAGGCACATTCATTTCCATGGATGTCACTGAGGAAATGAAAAGCGACACAATGCTACTGCAATCTTTTCATTAATTTGGGTATGCCCAACATTTATTTTTTTAATAAAACATGTTAAAACAGGAAAAGAAATAATGTAAAATGGTGAGAATTATTAACAACAAGCATTAATGTACAGACAGCTTATAAAATACTGTTATACTACTACATTCCGCTATCACAAAGAATTCCTGTGTACTGATAGGGATTATTGGAGGTCATGGCATAATAGAGGATTTTTTAAATTGCTGTTGTCCCCTGGAGAACCAGTGAATCTGCACATATATCGATAAATTAAGAGTGAAAAGAATTTATATGAATACTTTTAGATTTTTGTGAAGAGCAGAGTGGCTTTGGGCACGCAGTAGGAGTCCAGACTTCAGGGAACACGTGTACAGAATAACCACATTACTGCTTAAAGTGGGCTGAGGAGGAAGGAATTATACACTGATCTCAGATGAGGGTAGAGCAAGCCTTACATATTCGGAAAACCTGCTCTTATGCGGGTAACAGATGCTAGTGAGAACAAAGTTGTCTGCAAACAGCAAGGTGTGTTTTCTTGTTTTGCACTCAACATTATGCAATCCAATCCCCAGCTTTCTCACGCAATATTTGCAAATAGTCTTGCTGATTTCCATTTTACATCTGGAGATTTTGGACTACTAATAAGTTTGTCATTTGGGTTTTGCAGAAGCTGATGACTAATCAAAAATTAACAAGGGACAGGAATCTGCAAACTGCTACTACTAGAATCTGACTGAAAAAAAAAAAAGAGTTCTGATACAAAATATGCAATTCCAGATCCTCTGGAAAACCTTTAGTAAGTAGTGTTCTATTGCAGTAACCACTCCAATAAACCCATTCTCCCAAAAAATACAGAATTATACTTGCAAGAAACCCAACAGATGCTAGCAAAATTGGGAAAATAAAATTGTTATGTAGGAATTGCGAAATTTTCTCTGAAGTAACAAAAAGGAAAATACCCAGAACCTCCTCAGCTAATTTACATGAAATATTGTATTTTCTTGGGCTATACATCTGATTCTTCACCACTCTATGTAAACGCCACTGTAAAAAGAAGTAGATGCAGCTTCTATTTTGACACCACTGAACTGTACAATATTCAACTACAGAGAAGCCAAGCCCCTCAAATTCAATATGTGCTGTTTATGTCTACTTTCTGAAAACAAACTGGTTTATTTACTTTGTGATTTATAAAGTCTGCTCTTGAGGCAGTCGGAGATGTTTTGGTTTTTTTTCCCCACAAAAAGTCTTACTAAGCACTTACCTAGACAGCTGCATTACAAAAGTACTGCCATAGCCTACAGAAACATGAGCAAATAGCTTGTGGCTTTCTCAAGAATGAAACAATGAAAATAGGAAAGAAAAAAAAACAACAAACAACCAAAAAACATATAAAAATGGAAAACAAATGAAAACTAAGCAAAATAAATGTATCTGCATCATGGCCTGAAGCCTATTCAGTACACAAAAGCACTGGCAGACTGCCAAGTGGAAGAAATTCCAGGCTGAAAATCCTATCACTGTCACGTTCCAAGAGCCAACAGCAAGAGCAGCAAACACCAAGGGTAACCAGTTGGCGAGGGGGAGGGGGTGAGACATCTCCTCTCCACCCGGGTCTCAAATCCCAGCCTGTTCCTCACACTAGCAATCCAGCCAGAAGCCTACAGACACCCCGGGCTTTTCAAAACCCTTTGGTACTGGCTGCCACCTGCCCTCACAGAGGTAAGGCAGCCAAACTGAAAGTATCCAATTGTGGGATGTACAGCAGAAAGTGGCAACTAGAACCCAGAGCTCACAGAGACTTGAGCTAGTAAATCGATGAAGCAAAACACAGTTCCCTACAGACTTATCAGGACTGTCCCAAAAGCAGTCTGTACAAACCGCTTCTGGACACACGCTTGCTGCTACCACTCGCTGCTTCCCAGTGGACTTGGTTCTGGAACAAGAACGAGCAGAGTTACTTGAGTTCTCTCTGAATCTCTGACGCACACAGGCCATAAAACCACAAAATAACTTAAGTTTGAAAGGACTTCAGCAGGTCTCTAGTCAAACCTCGTGCCCAAAGCAAGGTTTGCTAAGATATCGGACCAAGCTGCTCACAGCTCTAGCCACTCGGGTTTTGAGAACCTGCAAGGACAGACACAGCCTCTCTACGCAAACTCGTTCCAGTGCCTTCTGTTCTCTTAATAAAAAGTTTCTCCTTCCATTCAGTGAGAACATCTCTCATTTCAATCTACAATTCTCCACTGTCTCTCACTCTCCCATCATACACCACTGGGAAGAGCCTGTCTATATTGCACAAAGATAAATGGATAAATGGATAAATAATAAATAATAGATAAAGAATAGGTAGATAAATAATAGATAAATGGATAAATAATCCCCAGAAGCTTTTGAGATGGAGTTGCGAGAGAGTGTTTTGGGAAAACACTCAGTTTGGTGCAGTTGCTGGTGTATTTTGATTCTTGCGCTGATCTCTGATGGCTCAGGAGCTGAGTAAGCTCCTCATAGGCACTACATGGTTTCTACCGGGTCCACCCGCAGTCTCCCCTTCTCCAGGCTGAACGAAGTCAGGACCCTCACCCTCTCCTCACAGCATGAACATTCCAGCATCCTCACGGTCTTGGTGACCATCTGCTCCACTTTATCAACGTCTTTGTTGCACTGAGGAGGCCAAATCTGGACTCGGTGTTCTAGGTACGGTCTGACGAGCGCTGAGCTCCGGGGGACAGTCACTTCCCTCGCTCTGCTGGCTGCGCTTCTGCTCCTCCAGCCCAGGAGGCTGTTGCCCTTCTTGGCTGCCAGAGCACGCTGGTAGCTCACCTCTGCCTTGCTGTCTATGCCTGTCCTTCACTCCCAGTGCTTTTTCTCCAGAGCTGCTACCCAGCTGGTCTGCTCCCAGCCTGTATCCTTGCAAGGGGCTCCTCCTCCCCAGGTGCACAACTCTGCACTTGCTTTTGCCAAATTTCACGTGTCTCCTGTCAGCCCGTACCTCCAGCTTGCCCAGGTCCCTCTTAAAGGGAGGCTTTTCCCTCAAGGGCATCAAATATCCCCCTCAATATGTTTATCTGCTAACCTGATGGGAGTCTCTCTGTCACCTCCTTCCAATCAATAAAGATGTTAAGCAGGACAGGTTTGAAGACATACCCCTACGGTGACCTCCCGAGGTAGGGTACAACCCCTTCACCACCACTCTCACCTGAAGATCCAAGTCCTCAGTGTGCTTTTGAAAAGTCCACTCAAAGGGAAGGCAGCACAGAAGTGTCCTTTACCCAAAGAGGCTTTTTTCCTTTTCAGATAAGGACCTACACTAACCCTATTGCCAGATGTAATTCACAAATAGCTCCAGCCTAGCTTCATTAGACAGACAACCAAAAATTGAAAAAAATTACACCCTTCTAGTTGCTACATATGAATTGTCAGATAAAGTCCATATCACTTAGTGCTTCTCATTTACACACATGGTTTGCTGCAGACATGAGGCTTCATGTAGATTCCACAATCACCCGAATCTAGTAACAGGTAACCTCAACCTGAGAAGCCAAAAGAAAAATATGCTGTAAATTAACCATTCGTGTTCAGCTGGCTGACTGGGAACAAGAAAAAGTTTTCTGTTCTTCAGGTGTCTCACAGAGATATCAAATATGAATCTAACATCTTTTAACAGAGAATTACTCATTTCTGCCTCTGTTTACTCCTGTAACGAGTGGAAGAAAAGGACCGAGAGCTGTGTGGTTGCACTGGCTCAGGTGGCAGGGTGAATGGTCAGAGGTATCAGCTATTCTGCCACAGATCGTGCACGCTACTCTCAACTCCCAGCAGAAGCACTGGCCTTTGAGATTTGCTACTGCCAATTTTCCCTCTTCCCTCCAAAATGCAAGGTGCTCGCCTATATACTTTTACACTGTCTAGCTGTAAATGACATAGCACGGCAGGGGAGTTTCCTCTGAAACTCACTCTGACATACAGATTTCTTACATAAACAACCAGAGGAAATAGTCATTTTTCAAAAAAGTACTTCCTCACAGTGTCAACATTTAAGTAAGTAGAAGAATAAATCAGAAAACGGCTTCAAAATAAAAGCAGATAGCCTACATGGTATTTCTTCCAAGTAAGATGAATCTTTCCCAGCTTGTATCAAAAGCAGTATCGTGCCTTACACACCACTTTAGTACTTACGAGTAAAATGATTAGAAGTAGATGGATGGACATTATTTCCACTGTCAGCGCTTTCACTGCTAGAAATGTCATCATCTGAATCCCACACACAGGAACAAGGTGAGGAGCCATCAACATCTTCAAACTTCCTTTTTAAAATTCCACTCATCGCTGCAATGCTGTCACATCCACCTGTAACAGAACAGAGGCAATGAGGCACTGAAACACCTGCCTGCTCTCCAGGTCTTCAAACTCCTGTACTAATCAGATACTACTACCTGTAGCTAAATGGCTCCTTACAAGAGTTTTAAACAACTTTTCCAGAAAGGAGTTAAAAATACTTATCATCAATATATTCAGCATCTCACTGTCTTCCTTACAGGTAGTTTTTTCTTCTTAAGACAGAAGGTATTCTACCACTACAGACAATTCTATAACCAATCTCATGCAATTAAAAAAAAATAAATTCCATTATGCAGCAAAATTGGGTCAAGTATAGCATATATAGTCCAGTATAATTCAGGAGAAATTCGCCTTTATACAACACTTAAAAACTTATTTGGCACCAAGAAGCAATACATAACAAAAAAAAAAAAAAATCAGTGTTCACTAATAAATACAATTCAGAAAGAAAATATTCTCTCTTCTGATTTATTTTAAAGGTCCGATTTATGTAACACTCAGTACTGCCAAATACCCACACACTCACCTAGATTTGGGAGCGTGAGATACTCTTTTCAGGCTAGGCCCTGCAAACACAGTTCTAGCTCATTTTGTCATTTTAATTTATGCAGAAGTTTCTTGCAGAGCTTTTGTGAAACTCAGATATGAATACTGGCAAACGTAGACTGTTTCCGTTCACTCAAGTAAAGTATCAAGGGACTGAGTCTACCCTTACGAACGTGGCTTCCTAATAACAATGCCCAACAAAGCCAGAGTCGTGTTGAACCCTCCTTATTGTTTCCCTTTCATATGTACCAGCTGATCTTCTTATCTCCATTTATGGAATACTAAGTAGAAAGAGATCAAAATATTTTTAAAGCAATTCCTAGATCACTTTAATGCATCTAGTAGGCTGAAACAATTTTTCCTCTATCTTTAATTAAAAAAGATCTGAAAGTTTACTGTCATCATCGTTACTGATTACATCCTACTGAAGACTGAAAATTAATTCTAAGAACTTAATTTAAAAGTTACAGATAATATCTACTCTCCGACTACACTAATCAGCGGAACATTGCTGTAAATAGCTGGGGAAAAAAGCTGCCATTTGATGCTTTCAAGCGTACAGCATCAAAACCTGTGATTCTTCCGAATGCCACTTGCCTTCAGCTTGTCACACTGCCAGTTCACTTCATTCTATTACAAAGTTGATTTTCTCCAGTAAGTTTCATTCTATCTTTATGGATGTGTCTAATTTGGAGAGAAGATTTCAGTATAGATGTGGAATCGTGACATAATGCTAAGATCAGATGCTGCATATGATGATCTTCAGTACTGAACTTGTTTGTATGCACAGCACACTAAATATTAAATAACGAATATATTACGTTTTAATACTATCAGTCACATTGACAGCTTTAAATGCATATGCCAGTTGTCATGTTCTCAGCTTGTTTTACTGCTTATGAAAAAGAAGATTTCCCGAAAGGGATTTCTTCAGGCTAAAGAACCGACTTAAACACAACACGCTTAGTTCTCAACGTCGCCCTTTTGTCCAAAAATTAGTTACTACAAACTACAAAGAAAGCATTTATATTTTTGTTCTGAGGACAAGGAAAGGAGCACTTAGCATCACTTCGTAATAACCTTTGTAAAAAACATAAGAATACAAGACAGTGTTAAGCATCAACCTTTAATCATTTCTCATTTACCAAAAAGAGAAAGAGAGAGGGAGAGCGAAAGAGAGAAAAGAACACACCTTAAAAACTCACAATAATAGAGAGGGGGCAGAACCCCCCTGAAAAACATGTTCAGAAACAACAACTCTGAACTGTCCCCCACATCCTCACTACATCTCTTGCCAACCACCTTTTCCATCGCCTCCTGCAGTGCTTACAGAACCGAAATTGCGAAATCCCCATTATTTCCATGGCAACAGCCTGCAATATCAAAACCACAGGATTACAGCTTGACTGCAGAAGAGAGTAAAGAAGCAGCTGGAGGGTGAGAAAGAAAATGCTTGCACTCAAACATCTCAGTGAAGACACTGAGAAACGGGCTGACAGTTTACCATAGAAGTGAGACCTGGGTCAAATGCATGTTCACTCCCATTAAAATTGTGGCTACAGGAGCCCTGAAGTTCCAGGTCCTGAGCACCTCAGTCATAACTGCGCTGCCAGAAAAACCTCATCGTTGCAATCATCGCTAGTGTGCAGACTATCAAAGAGCAAGAACTAATTTCATAGCCTGAGATGATTTCCGGACAAAAGCCCTTTTGTTAGACACTGTCTTCTACAAGTCCACCACGCAGCAGCTGGATGATTAACGTGCTTCTCGCACATCCGTAAAGTCACTGCAGATAGTTAGAGTCTCAACAGCCAGAGCTGTTTACAGCTAGCAGCAGAAACAAGTGGTTTTTTCATGACAAAGGGGTTTAAATTTGCTTGCATTTAGCAAGTGTCACAACCTGCTAGGAGCAAAGCCACTGCACGAAGAAGATTCATGTAATGAACCATAACAAATGATTCCCAAGATGCCTGTAAGTAGCACAGAAGCTCTACACCCCACTAGCTGATCAAGAGAAGCCTGGGGTATGGGAATACTGCAGAACCCAAGTACCACCACAACACACCAAAAAGGCATAGCTATCCATTATACATATGTAGTATCACTGTTGACCAATTTTTGCTCTAAATCTTTTCCAGGAAGATTATCAAGGTTACTCGACAAAGCAGTCGCGATCGCATTTAGGCATCCCCACCTGCCTGAGATCTGTTGATTTTAGTCTCTCTGCTATCAAGCCTCCCCAGGAAAACGCTGCACAGAGCAAAGAAGACACTTCCATTACTCAAGAGCTTGGCTATCACAGAGATAGATTAAAGAGTATCTAAAACTGTTTGAACACACTCTGTACCAGCAGGAGATCCCTTTAGAATAACATCTGTATGAACAGCTGCTGCTCCATAAGCCAATATTCTTCAGAAAGAGGCACATCTGCACAGTAACATGAGGCGTGTTCTGATACATTTAACCTACACCTTGCTTACACAGGCAGTACCCTGTAGTACCTGAGTGAAATCCACAGCTCCAGAAACTAGGAGATAATAAGCATAGTGACACACAGCCCAATACTGTTTATGAAAGCATTATTTTGAACTCTCTGTTGATAATGGGATATACCCCAGTGGAAGACACAGACCAAAAGGAATAGGCAACAGTCACTACTCTAAAAGTAATGAGGCGATGAACTTTGTCGTATCTCTAGAGGTTCACCAAGTCTAGAATAAGGGAATCAGGATAGGGAACACAAATTGTTCTTTTTCCTGCACCATAGCTGTGACTGAGTCAGTAATTTCAGATTTTGGGGAATCAAACTGAAGCAATGGCACTCACAAAGAAATCCAAATGCAACCTCATCTGAAAACTCCATAGGTTTAGGAGACAAAGCACCGAAGAACTTAAATTAGTCAAATTTTCAATACATGCATGGAAAACAAAACTATAAACAAAGCCCGTATCGGGTAACAGGAATCGTAAGGGTGATTTAACTACACAGTGGCACAGTTTTGCTACCACAAAAGTCATGACACACAAGACAGCACATCATATAGGATGGGAATAATCTCAAACACACAGGAGTATATTCTGACAAAAAATGACCAAATACGAGCATTTCTGCATAGAATCCAGTACATAAAAGTCCACAACAAGGAACCAAACAACATCATATGACTAAGAAAAACAAATGCATAGAGTGGTAAGTCAATATTCCTGGACTTCCAGTAAGACACCGGTGAATTCCAGCCTTCAGAGGCAAACACTGAAAAAAATCCACCAGCTACACTCAGAGATCTGCTACACCAAACTTGTCAGGTGAAAAAGAGAAAAGTTGGCTTGAGAAGTTAAATTAGAAACAGACCTTTCTGGATAATTGTTAAACAGCTATCCGGTAGCTAAGATTAATTTGGAGCAGCATCCTGCTGATTCACACAACTGTGTAACAAGCAGGCACTGGAAACTTTCCTATTTGTTGATGTATCCTTCACAACAAAAACTACTCACACAGCGATGGGACACAGCACCCACCGCACCTCCTCACCCTGCTAATGGAGCACCAATCCACAGCAAGGCAAAACAAAGTTGAAACAGAGGGAACAACATTAAAGCAACATTAAAGGAAAAGCAACTACACATTATGATCTCTAGGCGAAACACCAATTGCCTGACACAGTTAAGGATTCCTCAAGGAAACAACAACTGGACACAGCAGAGGCCCCACTGGATAGGCACCAGGGAGAAGTAAAAGCAGTGCTCCTGACTTGCACTTTAGCTGTTCCTTTGACATGTGCTAACACATACCAATAAAACAGGCAAGTTACAATATAGAAATACAGAACTGACAGAAATCTTTGTGCGAGGACAAAGACAAATCCGAAGACATTTTCATCCTAGTCAAGATCTTCACATTAATGACTGTTTTGCAAAATTCAGCGTAATAGCATACAGCTCGTACACCACCATGTGGGAAATTGAACAAGTATGGAAAATACCCGAAGGTGTAAACATCAAGCGTATACCATACGCAGTAAGTGTAACAAAACAAGTATGAAAAAACAGGACTCTGTCTCAGATGATGTATCCTCATGATTTAGAGAAAAGTCTCACTATGTGAATCAGTTATTGACTAAAGCTCAGGAAAAACAAAAGAAAAAGTCCAAGAACACACTGGCATTTAGGAGGGGAAAATAACCAATACGCTTTATTTTGTACTATTTCCTTCTTTAGAGCTGATCACACACTATGATAAAATCTACCTGAAGAAAATACCCGAAGGTGTAAACATCAAGCGTATACCATACGCAGTAAGTGTAACAAAACAAGTATGAAAAGGGGAAGGGAGGGAAAAAGAAGGCAGGCAGCAAAGACTTGACCTATGAGTCACACTGCATTTTGCTTTGTCTCAGACATAAAGTATAGAAGAACTTAGATGAAGTCTGTAGTAACAATACAGATTTGCTTCTGAACAAAAACCACTGCTATGCAAATGACTGCAAACTGAGCGGGAGGATGCAGAAAACAGATGTTACACATAAAACATTACTGCAAAGTACTCACCACAAACAACTCCCACCCACTGGCCAGTCAGCATGTACTATAACATGCTACGGAGACTTGGCAAATAATTTCACAGTTAAATCATGAATATTGATGCTCACAAGCAGAGATGTTTGGATTATTTGTTGTGATTAATATTCTTTTTGAATTCAGGTCTTTTTCTTAGCTTGCAAACAAAGCTTGATTTTTTTAAGGCCCTTTTTCTTACCTGCTGAATAAACGCCAGCAGCAGAGATGGTGGTGAACAAGGTGTTTGCTTGGTTCCACATACTGCACTTGATTATTTGCTCGTTGTGTAACTGACAGTTTTAAAGGTGGTTGGGGGGG
>NW_009717070.1:0-475 GCF_000703405.1 Apaloderma vittatum | reverse complement strand
GCGGGGATTTATAATTTTTAGGTGGGAATTTGTAATTTTAGGTGGGGGTTTATGATTTTTCGGTGGGTGTTTGTAATTTTAGGCAGAGGTTTATAATCCTGAGGTGGTTATTTATTAATTCCAGATGGTTATTTATTAATTCCAGACGGTTATTTATTAATTTCAGGGGGATATTTATTAATTTCGGGCGGATATTTATTAATTTTGGGCAGATATTGATAATTTCAGGTGATTTTTTTATGATTTTCAGGCGGGTATTTATTAATTCCAGTCGGGTATTTGTTAATTCCAGGCAGGTATTTACTAATTTCGGGCGGATATTTATTAATTTTGGGCAGATATTGATAATTTCAGGTGATTTTTTTATGATTTTCAGGCGGGTATTTATTAATTCCAGTCGGGTATTTGTTAATTCCAGGCAGGTATTTACTAATTTCGGGCGGATATTTATTAATTTTGGGCAGATATTGATAAT
>NW_009717069.1:750-1614 GCF_000703405.1 Apaloderma vittatum | reverse complement strand
GGGTTTAGGGGGTCTGAATAGGGGCGTTACTAGTTTTACGGGGGTTTACAGGGCATGAATAGGGGCTTTTCCCAGTTCTACTGGGGTTTAGGGGGTCTGAATAGGGACGTTACTGGTTTTATGGGGGTTTACAGGACATGAACAGGGGCCTTTACCAGTTCTACTGGGGTTTATGAGGGATGAATGGGGGCTTTTCCAGTTTTACTGGGGTTTATAGGGGATGTATAGGGGCTTTTCCAGTTCCACTGGGGTTTACGGGGGATGAATGGGGGCTTTTCCAGTTCTACTGGTGTTCATTGGAAAGCGTAATGGATTTTACTAGTTTTACTGGGGATCCAAGGGGGGTTTTACCAGTTTTACTGGGGCACGTAGTGCATGCACAGGGTGGATTACCAACGTTACTGGGATGTACAGGTGATCCATGGGGGAGATTAATGGATTTAACTGGGGTTTATGGGATGTACATAGGGATTTCACCAGTTTTACTGGAGTTTATAGGAGATGCACAGGGCATTTACCAGTTTTACTGGGATTTATGGGGGATGCGTGGGGGCTTTTACCAGCTTTACTGGGCACACTCAGGGGTTTTACTGGGGTTTGCACAGGAGGTTTTACCAATTTTACCAGGATTTTGGGGGAAACCCCCCTGAGCATCCTGCAATCCCAGGCAGCAGCATCACCCACCCCATGCCTCAGTTTCCCCCAACCACCCCCCACCTGCCAGCGAGGCTCCAGCATAGGCCAAATCACCCCAAAGTCCACAATTTTGGGGGGGATACACCCCAAAAACTCATCACCTTTGTCGCTCTCATCCACCAGCTTCTGGAGCTGCTGTGCCCGAGCGTTGGCATTGTCCCGCTCCTC
>NW_009717069.1:0-599 GCF_000703405.1 Apaloderma vittatum | reverse complement strand
GCTCCCCCCGGAAACCCCGCGGGCCTGCCCACCCCGCCTCGGCCTCGGCTGCCTCGTCAGAATCCAGGGATGAGGCGGATCCCTCTGGTCCCCCACCTGTACGGGGACAGACTGGGTGACACGGGGACAACGGGGCACAGCACCCAAGGGAGGACTGCAAGCCAGAGCAAGATGCGCCACAGTGGGATGACCCATGGGGAGGTCCCTGGGGATGTAAGAGGTGGGGCAGTGGGGTACAGGGGACCCCAGGGATGCAGGGGCTGTGATGGGGACTCCCAGGGGTGCAGCAATGGGGTAGTGGGACCCCCAGGGATACAGGGGATGGAGTAACAGGGTGATGGGGTGCAAGGGATGGAGCACAGGGTGATGGAGATGGATGGGATGAAGTAACGGAGTGATGGGAGACTCCCAGGGATAGAGAGACCCCCAGGGATGCAGGGGCTGGAGTAATGGGGTGATGGGGGACCTCCAGGGATGGAGCAACGGGGTATGGGGGACCCCAAGGATGGAGTAATGGAAGACCCCGAGGATGCAGAGGACAGAGCAATGAAGTGATGGGGGTGCAGGGGCTGGAGAAATAGAGCATGGGGACCCCCTCT
>NW_009717068.1:2453-2666 GCF_000703405.1 Apaloderma vittatum | reverse complement strand
GATCGAAACCTCACCTGCCGCAGCCACCTCCTCCCTGGCCTCTTGCCCGTCCAGGTGTTCCCGCTTGCAGCGGGCAGGGAGGCTGCAGGCACCGGGATGGGTTTGGGGGTCCCCGAGGTGGCTCTGGGTGGGGGATAGAGGTCTTATCCTCATGTTTCCCAGCTCTCTGGCTTGATGCATGACTTGGGAGCGTGGCGTGGTGACTAGAAAAGC
>NW_009717068.1:1268-2437 GCF_000703405.1 Apaloderma vittatum | reverse complement strand
CCATCGTCCACCCTTCTTCCCCCTCCTCAGCTGGACCAAGACCTTCTTCTGGCTCTTCTCCACCCCGAGCATCGGGGCTGAGCCTGCCGGGGAGCTTGGACGAGCCCAGGCAGCCTTGAGCGTCTTTGTCTCTCCTTCACCGGCAGCCTGAGGGTTGCACAATGTGTGGGGGTGAGGAGCATTCGTCCCCACCGATCAAAATAGCGCGTTTCTTTCACAACCGGCAGCGGGTTCTGCACATGTCCCCCCACCCCGGCCGCAGCGGGGCCCCAGCCGGGCTGGTGGTGGTCTGCAAGGGAGGAGAGACTCAAGAAAGGGAAGCGATGCCTTGGTCCTTCACCGGCAGCCTGAGGGTTGCACAATGTGTGGGGGTGAGGAGCATTCGTCCCCACCGATCAAAATAGCGCGTTTCTTTCACAACCGGCAGCGGGTTCTGCACATGTCCCCCCACCCCGGCCGCAGCGGGGCCCCAGCCGGGCTGGTGGTGGTCTGCAAGGGAGGAGAGACTCAAGAAAGGGAAGCGATGCCTTGGGTTTCAGGCTAAAAATACTGACTGCGCTTCCAAAATAATCTCAGCTGAGTGATCTCGCTTGACCCCGTGCTCCGAGGCTGCCGGCTGGGTGAATTTTCCCCCTTCGGTCTGAGCTTTGTCCACCTGGATGGAGGAAGGTCTCGGTGGGACTTTTCTGCCCCCGGGGGTGGATTCCCACGGGTTATACCGGAACGGGGAGAAATCTGCAGGATGAAGGGGCTGGTTTTGCTCGGGAGGGACCTGCCCACAGCTTCCCCTTCCCAGTGTGTCTGCGCCTTTTTTTGAAGGATGAATTCCGGGGAGTTTAGGGCACTGAACGGGAGGAAGAGCTGGATGGGGAGGATCAGAACCTTGGGCTGCTGCCCAACGTAAACCCTAGAGAACGTCCCCACCGATCGCACCTTTAGTTGGCTCCGCTGAGTAATATGCAAATTTATGCAGAGTGGGACCTGCCGGGACTTAAGTTGAGCAGTTATTGACTGTTCTCAGGATGAGCTGTTAGTGAAAAAAGCATTGTCGTGGCAATTTCGGTGGTGATGGGGCTCTGGGAGGATGCCAACGTGCCACCCCAAGGAGGCTGCCTGAGGTGAGGACTATCTGCTCTCAGGCGCTGTCTGATGGTCGTGCATCTCCTCGG
>NW_009717068.1:0-1132 GCF_000703405.1 Apaloderma vittatum | reverse complement strand
CGTGAGCGGCCGCAGTTTGCGCCTCTCGGCTTCAGAGGACGCCGAAAATAACTGCTTGGTAACTGGGGCTTACGGCCGTGTGCCAGCCCGTGTGCACGCATGCATGCTTGATGGGCAACTTCCCATATTCTGTTCTGGTATCGTAAGAGCGAGAAAAATAGCTCAGCAACAACGCAGCCACGGCCCACCCGCGTTTCGGTGTTTATCTGGCTGCATCTGCACCGGCTGACCTCCGGAGACGCGGGGGTGCTGCAGCTGAGCGGCGGCTCCTCCAGCTCTCCTCGCTCTGGGACGAGGCAGGACTTGGCTCTGCATCCGACGTGATTTCTTTCTTTGGAAAAGGGAAGTGTAATTCAGTGGTCAGAGAATCCCCTCCCCGTGCTTTGGTTTTCCTGGAAGTGCAGCTGTCCTCTTGCAGAGGGGCTGCGGCCAAACCTCCGCTGTCGCAGGCTCGGGCAGGGAATCTGGGGCGATATCGCCCTGCCTCTGGATGCGGTTTGAAGCCCTCGAGCACCATCTCCTTGGCTCCGAATTTGGCTCATTTGCTTTTCGGTTTGATGGCCAGGTGGATAAGTCAAACCCAAATGATGTGGCCTCTTGAAAGGACTTGTCCTTAGTGCCCGAGTCCCAAGGAAAGGGGCAGGAAGCACCAACCTGCCAAAGCAGCGCCGTGTTTTCGGCTTTGCGTCCTCTGTGCTGCCGTACGGCTCTCTCTGCAGGCTCTGCTGGATTTATTGTAAGTAAATCCGTGGTGGGAGAGTCTTTTCCAAAACTTAATTAAGTGAAGAAGTCTGGGCTCAGGATCCAGCTGCGAGAGATTTTAGAAGTACAATTCCTCAGTTATTTTGTGAATCGTACTGCACTCTCTCAAGCAAAGGGCAGCCTCCTGCCCGAGCCGGCGGGTTTGGGAAACGAAATCAAACCCTGCAGTAACGGCAGAGCTCCTCAGCCAACTGCCCTTGCTGCAAGAGGCGAGTTTCTTAAGTTCCTGCACGTAACCAGCCTGACTCTTGCAGAACAAGAGAGGGGATTCTCCCACTTTGCTCTTCTGAGACCTCACCTTAAATGCTGTGTCCAGTGTCCCCACCGTAAGAGGGACACGGATCTGTTGGGATGAGGGGCTGGGGCAGCT
>NW_009717067.1:1834-2469 GCF_000703405.1 Apaloderma vittatum | reverse complement strand
TGCTGTCAGGCTGGCAGTGACGCCTGTGCCCCGTTTGCTGTTCCCCCTAGGAAACACACTGGAGAAAAGCCATTTGAATGTTCCAAATGCGGGAAGTGCTATTTTAGAAAAGAGAACCTGCTGGAGCATGAAGCCAGGAATTGCATGAACCGATCCGAGCAGGTACGCCCACGGAGCTGCCACCAGCGGGCTGGAAGGCGGGAGCTGTTCTGCAAGAGCGGAATTGGGGACTTTACTTTTCCCACATTTTGTCTGATACACCAGACATCTCATGTTTTGTCTGTTCTTTCCGAGCGCTTGGGGATACTCTTTGTACCACAAAAGACCCATTTTGGTGCAGGTTAAACGTAACCTGGCGCGGGGCTGAGTCATGGCCTTTGAGTTGGACCCTCGGTCCTGCAGAAGCCGATGGCTCCCACATCTCTTGCAGGTTTTCACGTGTTCGGTGTGCCAGGAGGTGTTCAAGAGGCGAATGGAGCTGCGGCTGCACATGGTATCGCACACGGGGGAGATGCCGTACAAGGTGAGCAGTGCCGGCCTTCGGCGTCCCTGCAGACGCCTGCTGGACACTGGTACAAGGGAAGAGGGGTGAGCCTTTCCCTGTTGGGGCGGCCCGGCCCAGCCTGGCCCGCCCC
>NW_009717067.1:1562-1800 GCF_000703405.1 Apaloderma vittatum | reverse complement strand
GGGGGGCGGCTGTGGCTGAGCCCCCTCTCTCTCACCTTCCAGTGCTCCTCCTGTGCCCAGCAGTTCATGCAGAAGAAGGACCTGCAGAGCCACATGATAAAGCTGCACGGCGCGCCAAAGCCCCACGCGGTAAGGGGAGTGTGTGGGCAGCGCCGGGGCCGGGAGGGAATTGTCCTGTGCTCAGGCTGGCCCTGCAGAGCAGCACCATCGTCCAGCTCTGCCGGTGAGGCAGGAGCTG
>NW_009717067.1:431-1287 GCF_000703405.1 Apaloderma vittatum | reverse complement strand
TGTTTGTCTGCGAGGAGTGCGGGCACAGGGCCTCGAGCCGCAACGGCCTGCAGATGCACATCAAGGCCAAGCACAGGTACAACGTGACCTGGGTCCCCTCGTGTCACCGTGGCTCTCCTGGTTGCGCTGCCTCCCGCGAGGGCGAGGCTGGGTGGTGCTGGGGCTGGCGGGGGGCACCCCCTTCCCCGGGTGCTGGGCTGAAACTTCTGCCAGAAATCAGGTGAGGGGCCAATGAGCATTCTGCTTCTCTGTCTTCCAAAGCAAGTGCAGACTGTTGGCACTTGATCTGAGTGTGCGAGCGTCGTAACCCAGGCAATGGCTGATGCTCATCAGCCCAGCTAATTCCTCTTTTTGCTGTGGCAAGCGCAGGACTGCGGCTGCTGCTCTCTGTGCCCGTCCTTCACACTCAGCTCCCCAGGCTGGTCGTGACGCCAAAGGGGTGAGAGGCTCCACCTCAGAGCCTGTGGCTGCAAAAATACCATTTATGGGCCTCCAAAATACTTTTGAGACTGGTTGAAGTAGGATTTATTGCAAGAGCTTTGAGCGAGGGGCAGCAGCTGAGCTGAGGGGCTGACGCTGGCAGAGACAGAGGTAACGCTTCTCTCACCCACAGGAACGAGCGGCCCTACGTGTGTGAGTTCTGCCACCATGCCTTCACGCAGAAAGCCAACCTCAACATGCACTTGCGCACGCATACCGGCGAGAAGCCCTTCCAGTGCCACCTCTGCGGCAAGACCTTCCGGACACAAGGTACCCCTGGCACAGGGCTGGCAGCGCAGAGCGTGGTGCTCCAGAGAGCAGCCGTGCTGCGAAACCCGCCTTCGCCTGCCCACATCTCCTGGGAGCAAAGCCACGC
>NW_009717067.1:0-403 GCF_000703405.1 Apaloderma vittatum | reverse complement strand
CACATTCCTCTTATCTCCATTACCCTTGTGGCATAAAAAAGGAAGAAACAGATGAATTTTCCCAGTAGTGCTCAGCCTGGCTGCTGCTTTCGCTGCTTCTAAGCCTTCCTAACCAGCCTGGCACTGGGCACGCGCAGTCTCCGCTGCGGCATGGCTCACCCCCGAGCTGTGGGCTGGGGGCACGCGCCGCACTGCTCACCCAGGGCTCTGCTCTGCCCCTCTCTCCCCCCGCCACTGGCAGCGAGCCTGGACAAGCACAACCGGACGCACACCGGGGAGCGCCCCTTCAGCTGCGAGTTCTGTGACCAGCGCTTCACCGAGAAGGGGCCGCTGCTGCGGCACATCGCCAGCCGGCACCAGGAGGGACGGCCCCACTTCTGCCAGATCTGCGCCAAGACCTTCA
>NW_009717066.1:0-3435 GCF_000703405.1 Apaloderma vittatum | reverse complement strand
TTCTATGATTCTATGATTCTATGAAAAAGAATTTATTGTTCCCAATTAGTGACAAAGAAGAACAGGAAATATTTGCTTCAAAGTAGAAAGATGGAACCATTCAGTCAGTCTTTTATTGGAAGTCTGGATTCACAACACAGGGTAGTTCTCTAAAATGCAAGTTTCTAGCCTGAGAATCAAAAACACAAAGAAGTCAGAAACAAAGCCTTTTTTTGTCATGAAAAGGTAACTTTCAAAATCTTTAATCATATGTCAGTGTGTGCATAAAATACCAAATTATGAGTTGTTGTGTCTAAAAGAACTACCAAAAAATTAGTTCTAAAAAAATTGAGACAATTGATCTCATAAAATTGTCAGGTAACTTACTAGAGATTTTGAATTAAACCAAAATCTCTAGTATACATCAGAATGTTAAGTACAGGGCCCAAATCCAGTCATTTCATAAAAATATCTGGATGCTGAAATGTCAAGACATATTTCAGCATGAGGCCATTCAGATTCTGAGTTGTGAAGATTCACACTACTGCCCTGAACTTTAAGTAATTTAGTTAAATGTACTCTTGTTTAACTTGTACAGATAAGAGATGCAATTGCTGCTAGAATTATCCAAAAAAAATAGAAGACAAAGAGAAATATATTTGAAGGAATCACAGGGTAACAATATTAACCCAGATCACAAAGGATCACTTCATTAGCTCTGCAAATAGGCAGAGCTACATGTGTTTCCAAAGCACATGATTAACGTGCAGAAGGTTTCTGCTAGCTTAGCTTTTCCTAAAGTCACTTTCTAGGAAGGGCAGGGTGATATTTTCCAGGCATAAGTAATGGTTTCACCCTGGCTGGTGGCCAGGAGTCCACCGCAGCCTCTCTATCACTCCCCCTTCTCAGCTAGACAAGAGAGAAATTCTAACAAAAGGCCCATGGTTTCAGATAAGGACGGGGAGATCACCTGCATCTACCAGCAAAACAGACTAAGTTTGGGGAAAATTAGTTAAATTTATTTAACTATCAAAACCAGAGATGAGTAACAAGAAATAGAAGCAGATAACACCACCCCCCCATCCCTCCCTTCTTCCTGAGCTTAACATCAGTCCCAACTCATCCACCTCATTCCCCCAAGTTGCACAAGGGGACAGGGAATGGGAGTTGTGGCCAGTTCATCTGATGTTGTCTCCACTGCTGCTTCTTCCTCTGGGGGAGGACTCCTCACTTTTCCCCTGGGCTGTTGCAGGGTCCTTCTCATGGGAGATATCTTCACACACCTTCTCCAATGTGAGTCTTCTCACAGGAAACAGTCCTTTACACCCTGCCTCACCATGGTCTTCACCACGACCCAGGGGAATTTCTGCTCTGGCACCTAGAGCACATCCTCCCGACCATCTTCACTGACCTTAGTGTCATCACATATTCTCACTCCTCTCTCTCCCTGCCAGTTGTTGAGGCACAGTTCTTTTTTCACCACTTCTTAAATGTTTTCACAGAGGCATTCCCGTCCTATTATTGCTGATGGGCTCAGACTTGGCCAGTGGTGGGTCAGTCTTCGGAGCCAGCTGGCATTGGCACTACGAGAGTATGGAAAGCTAGAAGCTTTCTAGCAGCTTCTTGCAGAAGTCAGGCCTACAACCTCCCTGCCACTGAAATCTGAAAGTGATATCTCACACATAAAATTAGTCACAGTAAAAAAAAAGAAATGTGATACTGTCTATCAATCAGTAAACATAGCGAAATGTTTTTTCATTACTTTTGGTGGTTCAGATTCAAAATTGCAGTGCTTTCAGGATACATAGATTAAGATTCACCTTTGTGCCTCTTCCTTCTACAACTGTGCCAAACGTAGCTGGATATTTCATAAAAAGCTAACACACAATCTCTCCTCATTGCTGCTCCAGGTGCCAGTTGTTAGTTTGACTATTTGATTCTCAAAGCAAAATAAAAACCATTGTCCTTTTTCCAACACTAGGTATAAAAAAAATCTTTTTCAGATCTTTTTAACATGCACAGGAGAAATTGTAGTTTTATTTACATACTGTGTAGGTACAAACCAAGCATGTTCATAACTTCTACTACCATAGGTCAAATCCCATTGAGTGACTGGGAATTTTTCCATCTAATACAGCGGAAGTGGACTGAGCTCATAGACCGTCGAACGACATACATGGGATATGCTGAATTGTATTCTGGAAACAAACTTAGCAAAAATTATTAAACAATTTCTTATTCCCTCTGTTCTGAACTATATATTTTGTATCGAATACATTTTTGCTAAATATAAATTATTATCTTGTAAAGATGCGTTTGTAGATTGTATCTATAGTAGACACATTTGGTATGTTCTTTTATGGCAATATTAATCTGCATAAGAACTTGAGCTTTCAGATATGGTAAAAGAGGTAGTTCTTCAAGAAAATATTTCTTCAGAGGAGTGTTTTATATCCCTTTTTTATCAGAAATATATTAAAACAAAAAAAAACATAAAAAACCCTATAATGTGTCAGACAAGTAAAATGCAGCTCTGGAGCCAACATGATTCAACCTCCATACAGTACCCGGGAGTAAAAATTGCTTATATTCACAGTTTGCTTATATTCACTCCCTCCTCTACAGGGAATAAGGAAGATATTTCATTTGATCCCAGAGTAAATACAAAATTTTTGACTACAGCAGCTACACTTTATAACTGGGAAACTGATGGAACACCTTATCCTCAGTGCCATCACAAGGCATATCAAGGATAAGAGGGTTATTAGGGGCAGTCAGCATGGCTTGACCAAGGGGAAGTCATGCTTGACCAACCTCATAGCCTTTTATGAGGAAATAACAAGGTGGATGTATGATGGCAGAGCGGTGGATATGGTCTACCTTGACTTCAGTAAAGCATTTGACACAGTCTCCCACAGCATCTCACAGATAAACTGAGCAAGTGTGGGCCGGACGATCGGGTAGTGAGCTGGACTGCAAACTGGCTGAAGGAAAGAAGCCAGAGAGTTGTAGTCAATGGGGCAGAGTCTAGTTGGAGGCCTATATCTAGTGGAGTGCCTCAAGGGTCAGTACTGGGGCCAGTATTATTCAATATATTCATCAACAATTTAGATGAGGGAATTGAGTGTACTATCAGCAAGTTTGCTGATGACACTGAACTGGGAGGAGTGGCTGACATGCCAGAAGGCTGTGCTGCCATCCAGCGAGACCTGGGCAGGCTGGAGAGTTGGGCAGGGAATAACTTGATGAAATACAACAAGGGAAAGTGTAGGGTCCTACATCTGGGCAGGAACAACCCCAGGTTTCAGTATAGGTTGGGTTAGAGAGCAGTGGAGGTGAAAGGGATGTGGGGTTCCTGGCAGACAGCAGGATGACCATGAGCCAGCAATGTGCCCTTGTGAGGTGGTTAGTAGATTGAGAGAGGACCTCCTTCCCCTCTATTCTGCCCTGGTGAGA
>NW_009717065.1:5892-6684 GCF_000703405.1 Apaloderma vittatum | reverse complement strand
CAGCTGGTTGAGCAGCTCCAGCAGCTGGGGGTGCATGTTGTTGATGGACTGGAAGAGGGACAACACGGCAGAGTCATTGGTGATGCTGCGGCCCCGAATGTGGTTGCTCTTCATGCGGTTGACAAACGTGGTGACCGCATTCTGCAGCGCCTTCAGGAACTGCTCGTGGTTCTCCTCGGACTCGCCGTTCTGGTACTGCTGCTGGAACGACAGGGCAGCCTGTCAGCCTCAACGAGAGCCAGCAGCAAGCATGCAGAGCTCACATCTGGGCAGAACGAGGAGTCACACGCTTCTCGCCCCTCAGAAGCTGCCAGACACAGCCCAGGCCCCCTCGTACCTCAACAACACCGAGCGGGGCAGGGTGGGCCTCCCCAGGCTGAGCAGCTGGCTCTGTGAGGGACAGAGGTGCTGACGGGGTCGGGCTCTTGCGAACTTCTTCTTGTTTCTTCTCCCAGTAGTTGCGGTTCAGGTACCGAGCCAGCTGCCAGAACGAGAAGGAGGGTGAGCACCGCAGCAGTGCTGGGAGTGAGCCTGCACCACAGGCTAGTGGGACCCGAATCCTTACCTCTGGGTCAATATCCTCAGCCAAGGGAGCAGAGGAATTCTGGAAAGACAGAAAGGGGAATCCAGCTCAGAGAAACCAGAGAAACAGAGCTCCCACGCAGACGTCCTGCTCAGGCCTGGCCACACGCAACTGCCAGTGCTGAATGCCAGCAAGAGACTGAGGGGGAGGCAACACCTTCAGCCCCACACACTGCAGCTACGGGAGGCAGCGAAACGCCCACTGAGGAC
>NW_009717065.1:3760-5871 GCF_000703405.1 Apaloderma vittatum | reverse complement strand
CGTGAAACAGCAACACACTGAACGGGGCGAATCTTTTCTCTCAGAACAAGGATTAACCCTGACGCAAGCAGAGCAGACTGGGGCTGGGGAAGTGTCTGCATCCAACCCCTTCATGCTCGGGGGCTCCCAGGAACGTACCACGGGTGGGGAGTAGAGCGTGCTGACCGGCGGAGCTGATGATGTGACGGGTGTGGGCTCAGCCTTCGGGTACATGGAGTAGGATGTTTTCTGCCTCTGCGAAAGAGAAAGAAGTCAACACGGAGACTGTCCAGACTGCTCCAAATCTCCCAGTCAGCAACAGACTGGGCATGCTGGGTGGGCCAGGCTCCTCGCGACGGCCAGGCACACGCGGCCTCTGTGGAGTTCCCGCAGGCCCCAGGGCTCGCAGCCTGGGCCCAGCCTGCTTCTAAGATTTGGGACTGCAACACAGCACGTGCCTGGCTCCACTTCCACCCTCTCATTCCACTGTGACTTGCTCACGCCAGGACATGCCTGGAGAGATCTGTTCCCACTCAGCTGGGAGATGCCCAGCACATCTGGCTGTATGGCAACAACCGCTCCCCGATGCCAAGCAGGGCACGAACCATTCTCTCCTTCTCCTCGGCCTCTGACTGAGACAAGGCAATAGCTAGCTGGAGCTCTTCCTCCTCTTGCAGAGCTGTCTCGTCACGCTTTGGAGGCAGCTGCAAGTAGAAAGAGGAGGCAGCTGTCAGTAAAGGGATCAACAAACAGGTCAGGATCACGAGATCTATGGGGCAGCCACTCACCTGGGACTGCTGAGAGAGGGGGCTGGTCAGGTACTCGGGGGGCAGTTCCGAAGTGGCAGCAGCTTTACCTTCAACTTTCCTATAGTCAGAAAGAGGCGACAGTGCAGACTGAAGGCTCCTTCCTCTGCCCTAGAGCCCCAGCTCTGCACAACACTACAGCTGTAAACCCTGTTCCCAGGAAGGAAGGGGCCTCGGCCCAGCCCCCACAGCTTGGGAAGCCCTCGCTCTGCTCTGCAGAAGGGTGGCTCCATGCCAGGCTTCGCCCCTCACACAGCTCTCGCAGGCAAAGAAACACGCCACAAAGGGTACTGACTTGTTGAGATGCTCGTAACAGGGCTCACAGACTCTCACTTCCTTCTCAATCCCGAACTTGGGGATGGTGGAATACTTGGAGGAGCATTTGCCACAGAAGATCTGTCCGCAAGCCCTGCAATGATGCTGCAAAGGATGGAAGACATCAGCGCGGCAGCAAGGCGCTCCTTCACCATCAGACAACACCCCTCAGGCACCCCTGGCACCTCCCTGCCGGCGGCCAGGGAGCGCGGTCTGGTCCTCACACGGGGTCCAGTCCCGACACGCTCCCAGACCAGCTCAGGCCGTGCTGGGGAGCCCCAAGGGGCGGGAGCAGCACCCACCTTCCGGGTCACAACGCCAAACTGCACTCGGCATCTGTGGCACTCCTCAGCATCGACCCAGTCTGGGGCCTGTTGGGGTTAAGGAAAGTTGTGTAAGGAGGGGAGGAGGGCCTCAGGGAGAGGGTCTCCGTCGAGCTTTCCACCAGCCCCTATGGCTAACCAAGGCACTCTTGTGAATGGGGGAGACTGGAAGCATTTGCAGCTCGACAGGAAATATTAATCCCCACAAGTTATTTCCTCCCATGTTCCTTGAGACTACAACGTTTTCCCAGTCAGCAAGAGATTTTCCAGGAATGTGTGTGCACAGCAATCGTGTTAGCAATGCACTGCTGCCACGCTCGGGCTGCCGTGCTGCTGGAAGGCCACCGGGCAGGATAACATGAGTCTGACTCCTGCCCTGGCCAATTGTCCCCTGCACCTGGTGATTTTAGGCTCAATTGCTGTGCAGCACCCCAGCACCACCCGTGTGAGCAGCGTGTACCCAGTGTCTCTGATTGGCGTGAAATGGAGGAATGGAAGAACTGAAGGCTCAGGGGGAAGGGGACGGGAGACCGAGGTCTGTCCAGCAGCACCAGCTCCCTCCCCACCAGCAGCGCTCACCCTTTCTGCAGCGAACATGGCGTCGCTCTCTTTGAACTCCGGGAACACGTGACCTGTGGGAAAAGCAACAGCATCCCGCTGCACGGGGGCACGGGGAGGCCATGGGGGC
>NW_009717065.1:0-3662 GCF_000703405.1 Apaloderma vittatum | reverse complement strand
GGGCACACCGCTGTCTGCAAGGGAGCTTGCTCCCAGCCACGCTCTCCGACATGCAGGACAGTCCCCCACGGGTTTTCCTCGTGCACCCGAAGGGACAGCAGTGCCCTTTGGATAAGGCTTATTTCTGAAGACCTTGAACTCAGCACCGGGGGAAAGCAAGCACACTGCACGGGCACCAGGGCCTCAAGTCCCACCCCTTGAATGGCGAGAGTGCGGCGACACCGGCTCAGCACAGGACCGGGAGCTCCAGGCTCTGCCACTGCCCACAGAGGCTCTGGTGCACAGAAAGAGGCTGCACAAAAAGAGGCCCAGGCAGCAGCACGTCCCTTCCCTCACAGGGAGCGACCCCTGCCACCACGGAGCGCTGCCGTCCCGGGGGCAGGAGGAGTGCTGTGCTCGCACCCTCAGAACACGGGAGCGTGGACCCAGCCTGGAAGTACCAATGAGAGCCCGGGAGAAAGGAACCATCCCACTGGAAATCCCTTCCAGGAGGAGATGCTGATTTGCTGCCAGTTTCCCGACGAACACTCACAGCTCCTGCTCTTGAGGTGTCCCTGCCAGCCCTCAGCTGCGAGCTGGGCTGGAGGTGCAGAGCAAGGCAGCCCCAACCCTGGGGCAGCGGGGCTCTCCTCCCTCCACAGCAGCACCCACCCACTCCAAGAGGTCCCACTCCTTCTCCTGCAAGGCTCCTCCACAGCAGAGACCAGAGCCTGGCCAGTTGTCCACCCACTTTGCCCAAAGAGTCCTCACCTTCAACCTTCATTATCTGATAGGTGTCCTGCACCACCTTGTACTTGGGCTCGTTGCGGAAGGCGTGAGCCCAGGCCTGGATAAGATACAGGATCTTACTGCGGACACTTGTCTCCACTTGCCTCTGCACAAAAAGGGAGGAGGAAAACACCTCAATATCTGAGAAAAAGACCCTGCAACCCAAAGGATGGTGAATCTCCCAGAAGAGAAGCCAGAAACACCATTTGGGGAAGGAGAGACTTTAGAGGACTTGTGCAAGGTAAGAGCTGTCAGAAAGCTGCCCTCAGGACAATTCACAGCAGGACTACCCCACTCCCTGCTCCAGCACAAACAAGAAAACATCCTTCAGAGCAGCAGGGACCGACTCGAAAAGGGGTGCGGTTACGATGCTTCGGGAAAACGCCCACAGAGACTGGCAGACACTCCCGGGGCAGGCACGAGCACTGCCCTGCCCAACACCTTCATTCACTGCCTCACAAGAGCTGCTGGTCCTGTACCCAGAAAATTGCGGGACGTGCAGCTCCGCAGGCGGGCAGAGCAGCACAGCCCAGGGGGCCTCACCTGAGCGCTGACGGGCACCTTGAGCTCGCAGCAGGAGCCTGCCGGGGCCAGGCTGTCAGCACCGCCCTGCCCCGAGACTCCTGCCCAGGAATACCTAAAGCCACCGCAGGACGTGACATGGACAGGACAGCTGGGAAGCTTGCCCTTTGGAGGCAGGGGTGGTTGCATCACAGTTCGAGGAACCGGAGGAAACTTGGCGAGCCTGTTCCTACCCCCGCCAGCCTCCAGGAACAGCCCTGCCTCAGCTGACTGACCGAGTCATGGTGCATTCACATGACCAGCTGCTCCAGAAACCCCCCAGGAAGTGGAGGAGCATTGTCAAGCTCCGATTTCAGCCGAGAGCTCAGCCCACACAGCGTGACTTCCCGACAATCCCTGGAGCTCCAAACTCCTACAAGATATGGCAAAATCCTGCATTCCACGTGTGTCACAGCCCTGAACCTCGTCAGAACTAAGACCATTTTACCAGCGCTGAGCATTCACAAACACTGACGTTCCAAGTGTACGAGGAGAACAAGTCTGGGGCAGTTATGAAACTACCAATGCAGACAAGGACTGGAGAGAACCACAAAATCTCTTGACCTGATCGATCTCCTCAGCACCACCACACCCAGCTGCCACATTGCGACAGCGCTGCTGTCTGCGCAGGAGATCCTGCACTGACGCTGAGTCAGCCCTGGCAGGGAGGTGACAGGAGGGAGACACCCTGCTATGGTGTGTGCACAGCGCATTCCCCACATATCTGGGTCATCTGGCCACCTATTTCTGGCGGAAGCTGGAGGCTGTGACGAGGGAACATCAGCGCTCCAACAGACAACCTGGGCGTTGCTGTTCTGGGGCTGGGAGCTGGCGACAGAAGTTCCCATTTCTGCCTCACCTGTGGAGTCTCGTCTGAGGACACACGGGGCTCCTGCAGGCACCACACGAGAACAAACTGGCACGTGACAGCTTGTGACAACAGCCCGTCAGTGAAACAGCCCTGCACAACCCCTCAGACAGCTGCACGGGCCAGTGAAATGGCCACAATAAAGAGGAAGCTTCTACCCGCTTTTAACTTTCCTGCGTGTCTCGTGCTGCACTACGGGAGGGAATTCACCTCAGGTCCCCGGTGCAACCGCCGCACCATCGCCCCTCCTCTCCCTTGCTGCCCCAAGCCAAGCCAAGAGGGACGCCCAGCAGCAGTTACCATGGAAGGGTCTTGGTGTCTGCAGCACAGTCCTGCACCACCTCACAGCACCGCCAAGGGCTGCTTTGCTCTCACGACATCTCCTCTCCCCAGCAGCACTCCTCACCTCACCCCTTCACGCCGCACAACGCCCTCTGCTTGTTTCTGAAAGGCATTTCTGAGCAGTGTCCCTTCCGTTCCTTGTGCAAAGGGAATGAAAGTGAGGACGTGCACACATCCTCCTTCTGCAGCTTCTTTCCAGCCTTATTCAAAACCGACTGTAAAATAAAGTTTATTTACCTTGAGTATTTCCTTCAGTTCCTCCATAGTCTGTTTATTGGCCACCTCGTCATGGACTGTTTGGCCACAGTTTTTGACCACTGACTCCATGACCTGCAAGGGCAAAGGACAATATCAGTCCCTCGTTTTCTCCCTTCCCCACGAGGCACAGCACACATCACAGGTTACTGCCACCAGCACGCCAAGACGGGGACGCTACTGCAGCGACGTGCCGGGGCAGGGTCAGCGCAGCCAGGGGAATCCACGGCACCACAGCAGCGGCACGGTGGCCTCTGTCCCCCTGCTGAATGGAGACAGAGCTCCCGGGACAGTGCCCTAACTTCCAGCTTTGTCTGTGCCTAACTCTGCGGCAGGACTAAACAAGGAAAACCACAGCCTGCTGATCGTGGAGCCTCGGTGCTAGAGCCAGCAGGAGGCAAACCCCAAACCGCGACCACGAGGCTCCATGGGCAGGGGACGCCGGGGAGCCCAGAAGGCAGGTTGGCAGAAGTTGGGACGTTGCCTGGCCCGTGAGCCTGGTCCCCGCGGTGCCTGGTTCGGGCTGACGTTACCTCCAGCGCGTAGAGCGCCACGTGCGGGTTCTTGTCGTTGACTTTCTTCTTGATAGCGTTGACGGCATATTTCGCTCTAGGTGAGGAAAGACAGTACATATTCTCAGGTCACCAAGAATCCCAGAGAAGATCCCACCTGCTGCTGCTGCTAACCCCCACCCTAGCACAAGGGTACAGGTAGAAGTTGTCTAAGAAGCTACATCAGGTCAGCCAAGGGAACCCAGCTCCCCACCTGAACCTCTGCTCTGAACCTGTTGTGGCCGAGGGGCTGCATGTCAGGGTCTGCAGGGAGAGCACTCCGGAGCTGGGGTGGGGTGAGAACGCTTGCTTGTGTC
>NW_009717064.1:50623-53908 GCF_000703405.1 Apaloderma vittatum | reverse complement strand
AATGATTTTTTTCCAGTGTGAGAGTTGCAGCTGGAGGCCTGTGTGTAAATAATAAATGCGTAAACAGTGAAGGAGGAAAGTGTGAGGGCATGGAAGAAACCTCCTCGTAATTGAAAAGATGGTGTTCGGCAGGCGGGAGGGGAGAGAGACGTTTTAAGTAGAATCCAAATAGAGAGAGTAATACAAATATCTAAAGCGGCCTCATCGCTTGCTCATCCTGGGGAATGAAGTTCCCCTCGCCAGGCTCGCTGCCGAGCTCCGAGACCATTTGCCTCCTGCGTGAGGGCATCGCGCGGTTCCCGCCGGGGTCTAAGCGCCGCCTCGCCGGTGCCCACGCTCTCGGGTGTCTGCAGCCGCTCATGGGCCCAGATTTGTCCCTCTGGCTCTGGTTCTGAAGAGCCTTTGCTTTCCTGCCCTTGCTTCCGGGAGATGAGGCTCTCGCTGGAAGTGAGGAGTCTTATTTTGTACCGGCGACCGCAAAGCTACCTTCCTCCCTGAGTGCAATAAACTAATAAAAGTTGACAATAGCATCTGTTCCCAGGGTTTAATCTGCATATAGATCAGGAATGTGGTGGTTCCAGCAGGAGGAAACAAGATTCCGATGGAAGAAGATAAGATGGAAAAAATATCATCCAGAAGATAAAGGAAGGAAAGGCCAAGGCCATGACAGTAATGGGAGGCTTAAAAAAATCACATACTCTAAATCAAATTGATGTGGGGCCGTACATGGGCTCTCTGCCGCCGCGGGGGAGCGAGGAGTTGACTCGTGTGCTTGGGGAGGGGGGTCCAGCTCTTGCCTTAGCGGGTCTCTCTGCTCCTGCGGCCGGTGACATCATCGCGCAGAGGAAATGACCTCACAGGGAGGGCAGCGGCAGAAAGCGAGGCGCCAGGTGACGCTTCAGAAATATCACCGTCGTTTTCATGCAAATGTCCTCAGTGGCAAAGCAGGAGCGGGGGGAGAGGAAAGCAGAGAGAAAACTGATGTGTCGGCAGAATTGTTTCTATACCGAATATTTTTCAAAGACTTCAATAAGGCAACAGCAGCATTTGAAAAAGGGAGTATGAACAAAGAAAACACAGCTGCATCTTCCTTCGTGAAAGGAAGGAGGCTGGGTATGTGGCTATCAATCGCGCCTGGGCGGGGGGTGAAACATCAGGGACAGATTGGGGCAGATAATGTGCGTATTTTTCTGCAAGCATTTGGCGGTTCAGACGAGTTCGCTTTAGCTGCTTCTTCCCCCTTTTGTGTCCCCACTCCACAAACATTAGCGCTATCAACTTTTGCTGGCAAGAGTGCTCTCAGTGGGAGATTTCAACAGCTGATTCATTGAGGATTCGCAGGAAACAGGATTTTAAAGGGAAATTTGCATCGTAAGTGCTTTTCACGTTCAGCTAATCAAGGCGCACAAACGATACCATGAGACTTTTATGGCCAATTACAGCATAGCTCAAATATTGGCGATGGAGCCCAGGGTTAGGAATCCTCCATCAGACCTTCACCCGACAGACGGGAGCCGCGGATGCCTCGAGCCGATTCCCAGGGCCGCTGGGACTCAGGTGGCTCCGGGGGGACCATGTCGGGGACGGGGCTGGCTGTTGGGGTGCGTGACACCAAGGAGAGGAGCACAAAGAAGCCTCGAAATGCCATGAGACGGAGCAAACAGAGGCTGGAGAAACGCTGACTGCCAGGCTCAGAGAAGTGCTGACTAGAGACGAGGCAAAAAAAAAAAATTCCAAGCAGCATCCAGCGGCTCAGATGACTGCCTTGAACCCTTTTGATCCTGAACTCGCTCTGACACTGTTGCACAGAAGTTCTCCCGTGACGTTTACATCCCACAGTGGTTTTCTGTTGGATCTGCAGACCTCAAGAATTGTTCTGGCTTTCCCAGCTCAGTGTTTTCGTTTCTCATTCTGGCCAAAACCTGGAGGAACACAGAGGCCTGGGGGAAGAATATTAAACAGGATCTATAGATTTCTAAAAATGTCCTCGAGTGGAGGTTCATGACCCGTGCAACGGCTCAAGCTACGGTCTGGGGAGGAAGTTATGAGCCCGATCGTAACTTTCTCTCTTTTTCCCTTTGCTTTCTGGTTTGCATTACCCTCCAGGAACACGCCTGTAATATTTTGCAATCAGGGAATGTTCCCGGGAAGACATCCTGAGTTTGCAGCCCGTGCTGCTCCGGCGCGGGGCACAGCCCGGTGCAGGCAGGACACAGCCTCGGACATGCTGGGGCCATTCGCTTTCCCGAGTCTCTCTTAAATCTTCTGGTTTTCTGCTCCTACTGCACTTTCTTTGTCTTCCCTTATTCACCCAAAACTTTTCTTCTTCGGAGCTATTTAAAACCGAGTTCCAAAGGGTCTGTACCATTTCTTTCAATTAACCTTCATATCAAAGAGATCGCAGTGTGTTCAGTAAGTGTTTTTGGAGTAAATGCTGAAAAAAAACCTCCTCACACTCTCTCGATTTTTCTTTCTTTTCTGTTATGCCTGGTGGCATCAACACATGCTCATCACAGCTCTTTCATTCCTAGAGCAGCTCCATCTCTAACACATACTTCCTCCTTTTCCTTTAATTTTAATTTTATTGTGCAGCTACTTATGTTTTTTTCTGTCTCCTTGTTCCGATTTCTTCAAAATATTTTCTTTTTCTAACTTCCTACCCAATGGCAGCAGGAGCTTGCCTGCGCTCGGGGGAAACTATTGAATTCTTGTCCATTGCTCTGAAAACAGTGTGCTCTCTTTGAAGCTGCAACAGAAATCCTGGTAGAAACTGTGATTTTTTTTTTTTTTCCTCTCTGAGTGAATTTGGTGCTGTGGTGTTTAACTCCCACCTGGAGCAGGAGCCCTCCTCACTCCTGGGGAGCATCCCGGCCTTGGCCAAACAGCCCTAATTACATCCCTTCAAAGGCCTGGGTCTCTTGGGCAATTTACCGTGGCAAAATTTTTGGTGTTTTTAATTAAAAGTTTCAAAAAGTTGGGCCTGTTGGGTCAAAGGGATCCTCTGTTGCTCCGGCCCATCGTCTGCTTGGAACTTGTTTACCCAGGCATATTTCTCCCCCGTTTTAATTAAAGTGAATTAAAACACAGGTTAGTTGAAAGTCAAGATAATGACTCTAAAAACCCATTTGCATTCTCTCTGCGTTATGGCTGACTGGGAGAGGGAGAGGGAAAAGGGAGAGAGAGGGAGGGAGAGGGGAAAGGATAAGAAAACAACAGGAAGGGAAAAGAAGGGAAAGGGAAAGGGAAAGGGAAAGGGAAAGGGAAAGGGAAAGGGAAAGGGAAAGG
>NW_009717064.1:38174-50561 GCF_000703405.1 Apaloderma vittatum | reverse complement strand
AAAGAGAAAGGGAAAGAAGGGAAAGGGAAAGAAGGGAAAGGGAAAGAAGGGAAAGAGAAAGGGAAAGAAGGGAAAGGGAAAGGGAAAGAAGGGAAAGGGAAAGGGAAAGGGAAAGGGAAAATATCCCTGAAGAGGCACTCAGGCCCAAGCAGCTGTAACAAAGAAAGCTTCGAAGGAGGCTCTTGCTCGCACACCTGGAACGTGGCGAAGGTGCCGAGCGCTGTCCTCACCACGGGTGCACCTCCAGCCACGGGATTTCCACGGCAGCTGCAAGAGCTCTGGGCCTTTTCGTGGGGGAAAAGCCCCCTCAGCTCCCCCCACACAAACAGAGCTGGTCGGGAATCCACCCTGCGTCCTGCTCCCCAGAGGGGCTCTCTGGCGGCTGCGTAGGAGCCGTCCCTTCACCCGGGGGCAAAGGCACACGCGAGGAAAACCCCGCAAGCAGCGTGAGCGTTGCCGTTGAGCTCGCGCAGCATCTCCCTGAAAGCCGAGCGCATCGGCGGCTGCTTTTATTTGCAGTTCTGATCCGGGCGCTTGTGGGAATTAATGGCTGTAGGTTTTGAAATGCAATTATAGGCTTTGCAGTGGTAATTTTGTTTTTATTTCCCACTGCGTTTGCTGTTGCTCTGCGGAGAGGAGAGGCTTTAGTTAAAACTCGTGTAACACAAGCGTACCTACAATTTGTTTGCTTTTTCTAGAAACTTTTTTTTTCCCCTTTGTGGACTGCTGGTCCACAGGATGTTTTCTTCTGTCCCAACACAAATAAACGTCCCAGTCCTCCATGGTTGGGGCTGGTAATAGGATACAGAAGCTTTCATCTCGAGGTCATTTATATAAATCCAGAGCAGCTCAGTCAAGACAGGAGATGACATCCAGCTCCGCTCCTGCCCGCGCCTGCCCGCAGAGCACTCCTTCCCTAGGAACCGGATCAAGACGTTTGGGGTTTGAACAAGATTAACCAAAACCCAAACTGTCTGGGAGAACGTTCTGGTTTCAGCACTTTTCCCAGTTTACTTCCTGGAAAACAAACTTTTTACTTACAGTTTTTTCACAAACCCATCCCAAAGAGAAAAATAAAGATTCGGCACCAAAAATGTTAGGAAACCCCAGAGCATTTTGACAAAATAGTAGTAAGAGGCTGCCATTCCTGAATGGCCTCTCTGGCTGGTGCACTGCCTTCAACTGGTGGGTTTTGAGAGTTCAAAGGCTCTTTCTTTTCTCCTCTGCTGCTTAAAATAACAGGGTCAATGTATACACACTCCTCATAATGATGATAATGGGGGCTGCTGGAGAAACGCAGCCTCCAGATGAACTCAAGACACAGACAATCAACTGGAACTCGGGGGTAATTTTGGTTTCTGATCAATCTAAAATCATTTTGACCCAAGGTATAATTTAAAATGTTCCCACCTCGGTTATTATAGCCCCAGGGCACTCTTGGTTGTTTTCACGCATTCGCCCGCTTGTTCTCTCTCTCTCTGCTTATAAGATCCAAGGAACAGTTTAATGAAAAATGAGTGTGTGGCTGGAGGGGTCAATGGTTAGTCATTTTGGATCCTTTAAAAAAAAAATCAGCTAGGATTTGGCTGTGTTCTTTTAAATGGGGGTTTCCACAATGGAGCAGAAGAAGGAAAACATTTATTCGTCACCAGTCAGCGCTTCTGGCCGCCTTCTCTCCTTGCTCTGCTGGGCTCTCTTTTTGTCACCCCAAAGCATCGCGGCCAGGGCATCTCCTGAGGCCGTCCCAAAGCCCTGCTCCCGCGGACCTTGCCCTTCTTCAGCAGCGAAGGAGCTGCCACCTGCTACAAGGAATAACTGAGTCCCCGGGGCCTTGCCAAGGAGCAACTGCTCCCCTTTTCCCTCTTGCCCTTCGGGACGGGCAGGCACGGCACGGTGGGAAGTGGGGAGAAGGGCGAAGGAAGGCTGGGGCCAGCAGAAGGTGATGGAAAATGAATCGGCACAAAGCAGGCGGGCAGGCTGGCGCTGGGAGCACTGGTGGATGCTTGGTGGAGGCACAGAGGGTTTAAGGATGTCAGAGCGAGCGGTTGGCAGGATAATTATTGCAGGCGGAAAACAAAAGAGAGTGACAATTTTCCTGTGGATGGATTCAGCCCTCATGCTTCTTAATTCCTGTTGAACAAAGAGCTATAATTGTTCTCAATAGCGAGGAGGGGAAGAACCTAATTTCCAATGTGAGTCAGAGAAGCTTTCAAGCAGAGGGTGGGTGGAAACTATTTATAAAGGACCATTAGGGAAAATCAGATTTCTACGCACAGTAAACAGAACACAGGAAAAAAAATCTATTTATATTTGAGTCTGAAAAGTGCGTCCCGTGCAGCTCAGCGCAACAATGACCAGAGGATGCTAATGCTCAGGGGTTTCCCCTTGGCATCGCCGGAGGTTGTGGTTGTGTTTCTGTCCTTCGGCGGAGCTGGCAGAACAACGTGCGGGCACGCGCTTCAGATGGGCAAACAAACACCATGCGAATCGGCTCCTTCCTTTCTGTGCTGTCTTTAGAAAGAGAAAGGAAAAGAAAAAAAATAATAAAAATTGAGCAATTGGTTTCGTTTGGCCAAGAAATTGTGGAAAGCAAATACCAAAATGATGTGCCAAGCATGCAATTGCAGGAGAAGAGCTCCCGGTTTGCTCAACACTTGTTTGCACAGGTAAGCTTGCGTCCTTCTGCAGTCAGCATTCATGCAATATTTACAATTCCTTATTCCCAATACAGAGAAAAAAAAAAAACAACTCTAAAAATAAATTCTAGTAATGCTGAAGAATAGTTAGGGCCTGGCCATCGGGTTGTGAGAGGGGAAGGTTGCAACACGCACAGAATGCTTTCCTGGCAATTGCCTCATTCCCTGGACACACAAGTTAAAAACCTCTTACTCAATCTGCGAGAGCTCTATAGCAAAGGGAACCCGCTCAAAGCAAGGCAGAGGCTCCTGGCTGTGACTCAAGGACAGGGTGAGCACTGCCCTGGCCATCAGAAGACACAGGAGACGGTGCCGGTAGCCCCAGGGATCAGACCTGGACCAGGGAACCTCCAGCTAATGGCCAAGCATCCAAGTGGTGACCAGCCTCTCCAGAGGCAGCAGGGCAGGGCAGGGGCAGTCAGGGGGCCTTGGCTGCTCCAGATATTCCCTTCTAACATAAAAGGTGCCTTCCAGTCTGTGGGAAACGCATCAGACCTGGGATGTTTATCTGTGATGTGACTCCGCAGAGTCTCGCTAAGACACGTGTGCACATTTCTGGGCTAGAAAGGGAATATGTTGTTGCACAACATCTTAACTAGAAAGCAAAATGTAAGCAAGAAAAAGCCTTATGTCACAGCTGAGCAATGTGGGCTTCCTTCTCCCCCTGCCTCAAAGCTGGAATTGTCTCCCTGAGCCTAAATCCAGGCTGAGCAAAGTCTCAAGGCTTGGCCGGGATAACAAGACATGAAATAATCTAAGTGATAATCTGGTGATTAGTACTGGCTAAGGATAATCTGTTAAGTATCAATTTAACAGATATCTGGCACTTTTCCTCCGTTACTTTTGGATCACTAAATCAGGTGGTTTAGTGGCTTTATTCCTATTTTATGGGTTAGCAAATGGGACCCGGTGAGCAGAAGTGACCACAGTTCTCCCCTGGGTCTGTCCCCACTCTGAGGGCTGTGTTTGCCTGCAGCCCCGTCCTTTCCTTCTGCCTTTTCCTTCCTTCCTTCATGTTCTGGACTGGACGATATGGAGTCTGCCTGTGGAGCAAAACCCAGCTGATGGGCTCTCTGCCTTCACCACGGAGCTTGTGCTCCCCAGACTTGGACCGTGAAGGAGAGCTGTTCCCTATGTGATGTACTTTATGCGCATGCAGACCTGATTTATATCTCTTCCAACAAGCTGTTCTCTGCTATCATGAGCCAACAGGACCCATAGGGTGTTACAAGACATATTACATGCAGCCAAGAGCTTTAATCCCCCTGGGGGAGTGATTACAAACAACTACACACGTCCCAGAGTTGCTTAATCACTGTTAAGAAATTTCTTTATAATCTGAGTAAATTACTTTAATTACTTGCAACTACCAATTAGCGTTTGAATGCTTCTACTGAGAAGTTTGCAGGCATTAATCTGCTCCCTTGGAATGTTAAATCACCGGCTGGAAGATGGCTTTCGTCTCTGCAGCAGGCAGCAATGTGCCAGGCCAGCCCCTGCCCGGCGTGCCCCTCCGCAGCTGCCTGCCCTCCGCTCTCAGTTGTTCAGCAGCTTGAAAGGAGAGTTCAGTCCTGCAGCGGGCTGCAGCCGCTGGATGAAATTGCCTGATGCCGGGAGCGGGAGGTCCCTCTGCAACCCTGGAGGTCACCCACCCCACAGACGCGGGCAAAACTGATGGCCCAAAAACCCCTTGCCTGAGAGCTCACAGACACACCGAATTGCCTCTTCACTCGCCCGCCTGCACGCGCAGATTCGGTTCATTTCTGAATCAACGGAGCTCCCCGGCAGGGACATGTCTTTTCTCAAACATCACGTGCTGGATGGAGAGCTTTCTGCTAATCACCAGGTTCGAGCTGACCTTAACCTTCGGACATGAACACTGATGAGCTCTGGACTAGCATGGCTCTATTTCTCATTTTCCCACTAGTCCTCACTCACAGTAACTCCCGCACCTCCAAAAGTTAGCATCAAGGTCTGAACTTGCTTTTCTGGGTGCTTTCTAGTCTTTGCTCCATGGATCAGATTCAAATCACTTTTTTTTTTGTTTGATATTCAGGCCCAGGGAGGCTGACCTTGTCTTCTTTTTCTGTGCTCGTCATCAGGAGCGTGCTGGCGTGAGGATTCTCTGTGCAAAACTAAAATGGCCTCACTTTTTTTCCTTTACAGAGACATGCATACCCATATGTCCCAAATGTATACATTTCCTAGGCGATAAATAAATGTCACCAGCCCTGAATAGCGAGGGTTGTTTTGCTTGTTCGGATTTAAATGAGACTTTGCAGGAAGGATCAATCTTCCAAGGGCTTCACGCAAATCCCTTTCTGAGCCAAATCAATTCCACAGCTAGTGACTGTTCGGCTCGCAGAGCATTCAAAGGCTGGCTGGGAGCTGCCACCAGGGCTCTGCAGGCTGGTCCTGGCTGCGGAGGGCAGTGAGCTGGTACCTGAAGACCTGGGGATTCACCCCACTGAGCACAGGGCTCCGCACACCCCGGCACGCTTGGATGAGACATTTACATTTGCCCCCGTGGGCAGCAGTGCCGATCTGTGCCCCGGGAAAAGAGCGGTGTGCTGGGCTGACGAACACCTCCCTTGGCAGCACGGGAAGGTTTGGATTGCCAGCCGATTCCAGGTCACTAAAACCAGGGAAGCCTGCAGTCAAATTGTAGGAAATGGAAGGCAATGACTGAAATAATGGCACATACAAATGGAAACCTAGATTAAGTCCCTAGAGCTTTCTTTGCGACTGGAATCAATGAATTCTTCTCTTTCTTTCTTTCTTTCTTTTTCCTTTGAGGGAGACCACCAGTTATTTTGTGATATTCAGGTGGGAGCAGGAGTGGTTAAAAATATGTCAGTGTAAAAAGCAATCTGAGTCTGCTTCCATCTGAACATCCTCACTAGACCATGGCTGGTCTTCTCTCTGAGCCTGCGCCTCCCTCTCCTCTGGAGCAGGGACTCAGCTACTCACCAAGTGGTTATTGCTTAAATGCACAGATAATGGTGATGATGAGCCCCAACCCAGCTCACCGACAGTCTCAACTAAGGCCACCGTGCTCTTCCATCTCAGCTCCAAAGCAGTCTGCACAGGAGAAAGGACTGTTTGTAAAATAATAACATGAGTGGGGAACCTAAAGCAGGATGATGCAGTGATGTGCAGAAGCCAAGTAGATTAGACTCGAGTGCCTAAATGAGATGTATTCTAATCCCCTCTTTGGAACCCGAGCTCTGCGGTGGGGAGCTCAGCAGCTGGCAGAAGCACGAGGCAGCAGCTGCCGGGCCGGAGGAGCTGAGGCGGCAGATCCAGCGCTCCCCGCAGCACCCCCAGGCTCCTGCTCACAGAACAGGCTGTGCAAAGGGCAGAGGGGGAAGAAGAGCTATAGCCTGGTGACACAGGTGCCCTGCCGTCAGCTCCCCAGGCACCGAGAAGCAAAGCGGAGATGCTGGTGGCCAGGCTGGGGATGTGGTACCTGGATGCTGGGGGAGGTCTGCGGGAGGAGGGGCCCCTCGCGGTGCAGGGGCTTCTGCTCCCATCACCCTTTCACTCCTCTGCCCAGACCCACCATGCAGAGGGGCAAAATGGTGAAGCAGCAGCATCTGAGAAGGACCATTTCTTTCTCTCCGTCCAGGGAAGGGCTGAGAGCAGGCGGCAGCACCGCTCACCCAAGAAATGGCAGGCTGATCCCAAAACAGAGCCACAGCCCTCACTTCCACTCATGAGTGTGCACAGCCTCCACAGCAGACCCGCAGGGTGAGCAGTGCGTGGCTGACAGGCGTTTCAAACGCCACACGGAAGAGGACATTTACCGGACACATGACAAATCCATCCTCCCTGCCACCGCTGTGCAGTGCTGCTTCCCGCACCAGAGCTCCCCTTGCTTTTTGGTCTGTATGTCAAAGCCCTCCGCTCCTCTTTACGACTCTCAAACCCGTATCACTCAGAAAATGATATTCTTATTTCTCCAAATATACCCCTCAGGGTAGACGTCAACTTCATATCAGCTTATGAAGCAGCGGATATAAGCAGGGAGGCACACGCCGTCACACGCTGTCTGTCTCCCTGACACATGTACACACACACAGAGCTAAATTTACTCTCAGTGTATTCCCGAGAAAGGCTGAAGCATCTCAGATACTATCAAGTGTAATTCCCCTGCGTGCCCGGGCAGCACACACACACACACGTGCATGTACGTATAACAGGGGCTTGTACGTTCCTGGATAAAAAAAAACAAATCATGGGGGATGGACAAAAGAAAACACCTGCCTGCCTCTGGAAAACTTACTGCAAGGACTGGTCTGGAGGAGCTGGCGAAAAGGAGGTGCGTGACCACGTCCATAGGCCACATCTCTACCCAGCCCGTCCTTTTGTGGGATCCCCAGTGGGGACATCTCAGAGGAATGCTGACCCGGTAGGCGTGGGCTCCCTGCGCAACGGGATCACCGGGGACAGGCACCCCCTTCTGTGATGCTGCGAGGCTCTGCCGTCCCTCTGTGCCGCCGGTGCTGTTCTTTGGCTGGCCACAGCCCATGTGTCCTGGAGCATCGCGTCCACCCTGCCACGGCTGTACGTGGCCGAGAAGGTGTAGATCCGACTGTAAATGCTTGGTACAGCCAAACCTTGACTTGGCACAGAGGCTGATGCCCTTGGAGCATCATTTGGAAGGACCGGCTCTTCCCTTGCACATCGGGCTGTACCAGAGGCGTGAGGACTCATCCAAGCCCTCACCCTACAAGCTGCAACAAGCACAACTCTCCGTAAACGATGGAGTCACTTATGCTGTTATTTCCCATGGCACTGATAGCAGCTCTGTTGTTCCTGACTTTGTGGGAAGCCCTCAGCAGCTTCCCTGCCCAAGCACTTGCTTGGCTGCAGGAACTTCTCCCTTCCCACCAACTCCATCCCACTGCAGCGAGCAGGACCTGAGAGGCATCTGCAGGTGAGGAGCTGTTTTGTGTGCAGGTGTGGTGGCAAATTGCTTGCTCTGACTCGAAGTTACGGTCTGGTAAGAGGTCCTGCCCCAATGTGCTCCTTTAGCGTCTGCAGGGAATGGAGCGTGGCCAACCCACCTTCCTGAGGCCACACCACACCGTGCCCACAGCACCGGCAAGACACGGCTTAGTTAGGCAGAGGCTGAGGTTCTGGTGTTCCCAGAAGTGTGAGATGTGGCACAGGCTTCACAGCCCTCTCCAAGGTTGTGTTCATCCATTGTGATACTTTCACACGAGAAACAAATAAAGGCTGATGATATCTCCTGGAAGAAAAAAAACCAAGGTTACTCCCCTGACCTGATTAATGCAAATAAACTGAATGGAGTCCTGTCGCCCGGGGCTTGCAAATTTAATATCTGTTAAACTGATTCATTTCATGCTGTTTTAGTCTTTCGCCCTGTGACTGCAATTACCTCTGAAACTCTCACTGGGCTGTCGGTGCCGGCTTTCCCCCATGATGCACTTTGGGTTGGTTCCGTTTGGTTTGTTGTTTTGATTTTTTTTTTTCTTCTTGTGGTTTAATTTCCTTTGAGTTTACTTAAATAGGTCTGGGGGCAGAAGTGTTTAGCTAATGCTTCCTCTTTGCTTAGGGTGGCACCTCAGCCCAGTAATTCCCCTTTTATCAGCTATCCTGGGGTGGGTTAGGGGAAGAGAAGCCAGCCCCAGCTGCGGGGAGGTGGGAGCCTTTTTTTTCCCTTTTGATCCAGCAACAAGCAGGATCTGCATTCGTAATTCATTTGAACAGCAAAAGTCTTGTGAGAGCAACAGGTTGGGTTGGGTGATGGAGGCGGGATTTCTTCCCCCTTGTCTCCCTACCAAGCTCTCAACCCCAGGAATTAAAAGACATGAGGCCGGGGTTTCCCGCAGCCGGGAAATCCCAGCCTCATGTCTTTTAATTCCTGGGGATGAAGTGCAGTGGGGTCCCCCCAGCCCAGGGCTCCTCAGCCTGTGCCTTGGCCACTGCCGCTGCTGCCCACGGCGACTGGGAAAAGATTTCTTGAGCTACCTTGAGCTGCGTTCTGCAGCCCTGAAATGCCCCCTGCACCCCAACTTGCACCTCTGCAATGCATTATGCACCCCGAGCTTCTGCACTGCATCCAGCTCTGCACTCCCACACCCCTGCATCCCACCCTGCACCCCACAGCCAAGTCTGGGGGTGCTGGGGCCCCCCTGTGAGGGGCAGGGGTGGGGTCGCCACACCTTCACCTGCGCTGAGGATAAACAGCCCGCACGGCTGCCAGCCTGCCCTTCAGCTGCGCAGGATTCATTTTAAAGAGAATAAACGGCCGATTGTGAATGGCCCTTTGTAATTCCCGGCGGAAGGCTCATACTCTTTTTTTTTTTTCTGTTTGCTTACATCTTACTTCAGGTTCAGAGCTGTCAGAGGAAGCGAGAAGAGAAGGGATGCTGACTTCCCGAGCACGCACACGCACACTCGCGAGCGTGCTCACACACCCCGTCACACACCCTTCAGTTTATTTTGCATTTCTTGTTTGCACCGGAGCTGCCAATCTCGGTGTGTTTTTAGTGCTTCTGTGCTGAGCCTGTCACGACGCCTTAATAGCTGTATCACCTTGTGAAGCTCTCAGACATCCTTACCTCCCTTCATCAGCGGTGGGAAACCTGCCAGCCTCTGACAGGTTCTTCCAAACAAATCACGGCGCGATTTCCAGCGGGGGATGTGACCAGCAGCTTGGCGAGATGCCCGCATCTCGGTGCCGGACCCCTCTCCCCGCTGCCCCGCTCAGCTTCTCTGCGCTACCCCGTGCTCCGCCAGGGTTTCTCCCGGCTCCTTTGGGCATCAGAGATGCCCGGTGCCAGTCCAGGGAGAGCGGGCTCTCCAAAAGCAGACTCCCGAGCAGCTCGCGTCGCTGGCCGTGCGTGCCCCGATACCGGGGTGGGTTTCAGCAGCATCTGGACTGTGCCCAGAGTGTGTCCCAGTCACTTTGAGCTCCAACCACCGGTGACAACCTCCCTGCCAACACAGGTCCTGCCGCAAGAGGCTGGCCTGGGGGCAGGAGCTGCGGCGAGCTGACCGGAGCTCTTCTGGAAACAGAAAAGGACGTGGTATTTCATCATTTTGGGGCCCAGACTGTCTCTGCTGCACCAACAAGGGAACTATTTGTGTGGTTCAAAGACTTATTCATTCTGTTGTGTTTTGGATTTTTTTTTTTTTCCAAACCACCCACTTGAAGTTTTGGGTGAAGGTTCAATTTCATTTTTCTTATTCCCAGCTCATTTGCCCATCCCTAAACCAAACATATTAGAGCAAGCATGTGGGGGAGAGGGTGCATTAATCAAACCAGAGGGTAGGTGAACTTAACGCAAACAGAGAATGACAATGCGCCGGGTATTTGCATAATCCAGTGAGAAAGCTTTCTTGCTGAAAAGCCAAAGCTACTGGCGTAGAAAAGTATAGGTCTGAACAGGAACTCCAGTCCTGAACACTTACAGACACTGGGGGTAATAAATCAGGGATCTGAGTTAAAACACATGCTCTCCAAAGTTTGCATTTTGTTTGCTTTGATAGAGGGCCCTATCCTGCCTGCTTTGAAGTTCAGGGCTGAGCTGCCTTTGACTGCAGCAGCAACAAGCCCAGGCCTGAAGAGCAGGTGCTCAAGTAGAGTCGCAGTGGAGGCTGAACTCATCAGCAATCAACGTTGGCTTTATGCAAATGCTTCCAAATGAGGAGAATTGTCTTTGCCAGCTGATACAAACCAGAACAAAGCCCCAAGCACCAGTAGAGGGTAACATATGCAATTTCAGGGCTAAGAAGTCCAGGGAGAGATTTAATAGCAGTTGGCGTTTCACAAAGGAAATAGCTATTTCTGCAAAAGGGTGATTAGAGGTGTGTATTAAAGTGGGGGATTTTTTTGAGGAGCTGGTGTTCCCTACTCTCAGGTGACCTTGGTCAAGTTGTTTCACTTGCTGTTGCTCGGGTTTCTTCTGCGCTGTTTCCTCAGTGGGATAATTTTCCCGGCGTGGTGTGGCTGCGTTTGTAGATATTTGTGAATTAGTTTGACATCCCCTAATGCAATATCTTAAAGGAAGGGAAGGAAAATAAAGATCCAGCTGGGGATCCTGCCCTGGCAGGAGATGTGGAGGTGGCAGGGACCTTTAAGGGCTGAGTGGCCACCTGTGCCTGGGGTGAGGAGGATGCAGGTGGCATCAAGTAGGAAGCAACAAGAGCCATCAGGAGGTCTCAGAAACACGACCTGTGCCGAGAGATCTGGATCTGTTTAGTCTAGAGAGGAGAGACCTGAGGGGAGATGAGATGGTGGGCTTCAAATACGTAGAAGGAGGCTGAAGAAGAGAGGGAGGAAATCTTTCCATCCGCTAAGGACCTGGAGATAACGGGCTTAAATGGCAGCAAAGGAGAGCCAGGGTAGGAACTGGGAAAGCCAGGAGGGGCTGGATCGATGCGCGGGTCAGCCCGGGCTCCTGTCTCCACTTCTGCCGCGCTGGAGGAGCCCGCTCGGCCGGCACACGGGAGGCACAAGTGGGTAAGACCATATGTTTCCCTCCCCTGCAATTTTACGGCTGAAGGTATTTGATCGGGCCGGTTACCCACCAGCCATCTGTCCCCTGCACAAACACAGCTGATTCTTGTTAAAAGCCTCTGATGGCCAATGCCCTTCTCCTGCGAGCACCAGGAACGCGCTCAGGTGAACTGTGTTCTGGCCATTTCAGAAAATGCATCTTTTTTCTATTTCTTTTTTTTTTTCAAGAGCTGGTGCTGTCAAGCGTTCACATGAATGGCAGCCGATGTCTGTGCTGATTACAGTGGGAGGATATTTAAAGCCCATTCTGCAAATCAGTGCCTTGGATACTAATATAAGTAACTTTATAAAAATGGAAAGAAAGGAAAGCGAGGAGATAAAAACCCCGTCATTTACATTTCTAAGGAATATGAAATTGTGCTTTTGAAAAAAAGCAATTTGTAAACTTTAGATAGCAGCAAATTCCTTGTTTTTTGGATACAATACTAGCTTTGCATATGCGCTGAAAGAAAGAGGGAGAGAAAATAACCCTGAAGCATCCTGCCCACTGCATTAGCTTTTAAAATAAAACCCATTTATATATAAATGTTGGCTTTTTTCCCAGTCTCTGTAGAAAAGCTTTTCTATATTAAATGCTACAATGAATTAAATTAACCATAATGATTTCTTTGTGAATGGAAACCCTTTTTCCTGTGTGACATGTTTTTGATCATTTTTTTTTCCTAGTTACAACAACCCGTATTCCTATCAAGTTGAGGATTTTGTTTGTTCTGCTATTTGCACAATGCAATGGAATTACTATTTGCCCTCCTTGGTCTTCAGCCTGCGTTTGCTGTGAACGGACTCGGCATAGTTCAATCTATTTTTTTATTGTTATTATTATTTATACGTTTTGCAGCCCTGTTGGCTGCGGCGGCGTTTGGCTGGGCTCTGCCAGGGCGGCGAGGGGCCAAGTGGGGCGGGCGGGGGCCGGGGGTCCTGGGGCACGTGGTCGTCGCTGCCGAGCAGAGAGCTCTTGCTGGGGGGGAGGCAGCCTGCGCGTCGCTGGGAAGGGAAATTAGGTCACGTTTCTGGTTTGAAGAGTCTGGATGGCGTCCCATTTATTTTGGATTTCTCCTAACAAGTGACTAGCTTCTCTTTTCCTCCCACTTCTTCTCTCCTTGTCTTTTTTTTTTTTAAAAAAAATTCTACTTCCGCCTG
>NW_009717064.1:37743-38072 GCF_000703405.1 Apaloderma vittatum | reverse complement strand
CCCTTCCTTGGCCCCAGGGCTCTGACCAGCCCTGGCTGTCTCCTTGGGATGCTCTGTTGCAATTGTGAAAAGGCCTTCAAAAGATCAGTTATAGCAGCAGAAAAAAAGAAAAAAATTAATAAAATTCCCCATCTGTCCATTCACCGTGGTAAAACCGCCTTGTGCCCCTTTTAGCAAAGCTGCTGTCACCAAAGTCGGTGAGCTCTGGCTGCCCTTGCTCAGTCATGGCTGAGGTGTTGGAAGCCTGAAATCCCAATCAGCGATGACTTAACGATGCTGGGAGTCGGTGGGGCTGGCTGGGCTCCGGGGGGGCCGCGTGCTGGAGGTGC
>NW_009717064.1:32948-37728 GCF_000703405.1 Apaloderma vittatum | reverse complement strand
CCTGAGCATCCCCGAGCCGAGCCGGCAGGGACACCCAAACCCTCTCCCTGCAGAGATCTGCAGGCGGCACAGGGTCTCTTGTCTGAAACCACTGTTGGACCGTTCCCTATTGTCCCAGGCAGCCCGTGGCACAGTCTGTCCCCGAATCGTTTGGGAAACAATTCAGCAAGAACTATCAGAAGGATTTTTTATATATTTTCCCCCCCTGACATCCATTCCTAATCCGCTTTTGCTGGTTTTAATTTCACTGCTCCTCTCCAAGCCCCTTGAGCAACCTCTCCCTTTTCTCACTTCGTGTCATGAGATGTTCTTGGGCAACGATGAGACCCTCGTACGCCCCGTGCCAGGAAACTCCTCCCGGACAGATCTCTGGGGCAGTGACATCTCCCCGTGGTTCAGCTCAGTGCCTAATGAACCAGACAATGCATTCCAAATTAAGAAAAAAGCAGTCAAAGCTGGAGGTATTTCAATTTATTTGTTTGTGAACTGGCACTTGGTGCAGGAGTGTGTCTTACTGGGGAAAAACAGACGAAGCTGGTTCCATAGGTGCTGCCACCTCCGTGCACGTTACGTGTGAACGGCCCCTGTTTCTCTGCAGATATGTCCAAGATGTCATTGCAAAATCTGTGTTTCCTGGGTAGTATTTCATCTCTTGTCTCAGCAATCAGCATAATGAACATTTTTGTTCCTGCAAAAATAGCACCTCAAAAAACCCCACAGTACCAAACTGAGGGAAAATGCCTGACACGGAGGATCCCCTCAGGATTTCCCCTCGGGATGGGGGTTGGCCAGCACCCTAGAGGCCAGGCTTCCCAGCTCTTGCAGGAGCAGTAATTGGGGAGGGAGCACGAAGTGGTTGCATCGGTTCCTTGGGGGAGCTATGGATTGCATGGACAGGCAGATTTTTGGTTTAAGGGACAAAGTTTCTGCTGCCATTCCCAGCCTTTGTGTGAACGTTCAGAAATGGGTACGGCTTGTCCCTCGGAGCGGAGGGAAATGAATACTCACGGGTTTGAAATACGTTTAAAGAAGGGCTAGATTTGACATTATTGCAATTATTTCTCTCCTCACTGCCAGAGGAGGGTGGGTAACAGCAAGAGTGTCTCACCCTTCTGCAGGGTGAAGGATGTCCAGAGCTCCAGGGCAGTCGCTCGCGGTGGGCGAGCGCAGGCAGAGAAGTGCAGTCGGGGGAAGGATCTTGCTGTGGCTCATCTGATGAGATGAGGTTCAAGGACCCAGCTTGAGTTTCCATCGGCCACTGTTGTTAAGCCCTCAACGTCCAAGGAGATTTCTGCAGCCCCTCAACCCTACTCGCCTCCCAGCCAACCTGAGAGAAACGGGTCCCTGCCGAAATTCAGCACCAGGGCTGAAAATGGAGCCGTGGTGTTACGATTGTTTTTTACGAGGCTGTGTCACTGCGCTGTCCTTGGAGCTTTAATTTAGATGATTTAGGGTCCTTTTATTTAGTTTTAGCCCATTTACAATTGTAAAGAGGCTGTGAACCAAGACACTGGTCTCTGTACGTATCGACAGGGCTGATCAATTGCCGACTTCTGGGGGTACGATGTGGTTAGGCAGGAAAAAAACCATATTTTTCCCCTCCTAATTAGGTGCTTCATTTGGCTCTGCAGGCACCACGTGTTTTTGGTGGCAGGGTGACATTCAGCTCACCGGGGCGATGACAGGGGAAGCATTTTTTTGAGCTGAGGGAGGCACAGAACTGGGACAAAAAAACCCCACAAACGCATTTCTGTGCCACCCCAAATGCATCGATCTAAGATTCCATTTATCCCGAGCCCTGCGCAGCCCTCCGAGTGTTGGTCATCACTCCAAGGAGGACAGTCTGAAGTGGAGGCAGGTGGGGACTGGCCTGGGGAGATGAAAGTGCAGGGAAAGGGCTGGATGACTCCAGCGGGAGCTGGGACCTGACCTGGAAACAGGCAGGGAGGAACCCGTGCATCAGCAAAGAGGCAAAAATAATCCTGCGCCCAAGGAACGCCTGAGCAGCAATAATGCAATGTGCTGCACGTGGGAAGATTAGAGGCAAAAATACCAACACGAGCAAATCGGTTCCATTATTCTCCTCTCCAGACTATCTCGCCGTCACCTGCACGTCTTTAATTAATTCAGCTGCTTTTCAAAGCAGGATCTAGAGATTCCCCTCATCCATCGGTCTGTGCCAGCGGCGTCGCAGGCTGAAGCAGGCAGAGCTGGGCAGGTGAGCCGCAGCGCGGGCAGCTCCGGACGGCTCTTCTGCTCTGCATCTGCTTGGCCAGACCCACGGCTCGTCTGACCCACGGCTCGTCTGACCCACGGCTCGTCTGACCCACGGCTCTGTGGCACAGCCGGGGTGATGCTCAACCAGTGCTGCTGTGTCAGAGATGCAGGTCCAGGGCATTCGGGTACCTCTGCAGGGGTGGGCTCAGCCTCTGAGCCGTGGTGCACCCTGGCAATGGTTTTGTTTGTTCCTAGAAAAGTTCGCGTTGGGAAGTGTTGGACTCAGCAGAGCCGAAGCGCTATCTGTCTCGTGTTGAAATCTCCCTGGCGATTATTCCAGCTTTGTGCAATACCAGAAGCTTTTTGCTAAGTGGCACCAAATGCACCAGATCGTCACGGCCCCGCTGCAGACGGTGTCAGCCCAGGCTCCTGGCACCCACCAGGGAAATGCATGGGGTCAAGGCGAGGGGAGGACCATCATCCCCCCCACTGCGATCCATGGTGAGATATGCTGAAAGGTAGCACACAAGAAGCTGCTGGTGTTGTTGTTCTTGGTTTCCTGTTTTTTCTTTCTTACCATCTTCCAGATGCTGCAGAATCCCCAGATGCAGCCACAACAAAGTCCTTGCATTTTTAACTTTAAAAAACATAATTGGGTAACTGAGAATAATGACTAAACAACGCAATAAATCATGTCTACACCTGGCCTGGAAATGGGGGGAGGGCGGTTCAGGGAGAAGTGTTTCTTCTCTCATTAATGAACAGAGCTGAAACATCGGCACAAAATGCTCCCAGAGTCAGCAAATCTGTTCCAGCTTCTGCCAGCGAGCCCTCACGGCTTCACGTGCTCCGACCTCGGGGACCCGGGGACAGGAGTCACCGTTGTGGGGCTTGTGCTGAACCCCAAAGCCTTTCCTCTGGCTGGGGCAGAACAGCAAAATTAAATAGAAATGTCGCTGCTTTAATAGCTGAAGACATTTTTATGTCCCAGCAATAATGTTTGACTGCGCGGTGCCACTCACCTTTTCTGCTGTATAAACAGCAAATAACCGTTTACACTGAAACCGCAGTAATTACCTGGGACGGGAAACTGCAATAACTGCCCTGGACTTGTTAATGTTCATTTTATTTGCTCATTTTTACAGCTAGCAAGACCTGCAGACCTGCCCCCAGCACAGAAATCCCCCGTCAGCACAGAAATCCCCCGTCAGCTGAGGTGACAGACGGGAGGGTGCAGGGAAGGCTGGTTTTTCCCTCTCTGTCCACGCTGTGTTCCAGTTTCTCACCTGGGTCTCAGCAGCCCACCCCTCACCACACCAAAGCCCCCCCTCTGCCGACGTGCCGGGAGAAGGGACGGATTTTTGGTTTCTTTTTTGCTGTACCCCCCACCCCACCGAGGCGAGCAGCGGTGCAGCACGCGGGACGATGGGTGGGCACGGGTTGTCTGCACACATGGCTTCTCCAAAGGGACATCTGCACGCCCAGGCTCCTGCCAGGCTTGCTCAGATGCTCCGAAGATACGTTCTTCCAAGCTTGCAGGTTTATCTGCTCGTTCAAAGCAAGATGCTTATCTCTTCGAGCCTCTTCAAGCTGACAGATGCTCTTACCTCGGGTGCTCCCAGTGCCACAGAGGCTGACGAATTTGTGGCACAAATGCAAGGAAAAAGTTTTCGGTTTGGGAGCCTAAGTGTGAGGTGGATTTCTGGGTCTTTATCTCTCGTTCTTCAACCCTGTCGACCCAGAGCCTTGGAGGAAGTTGTGGCCATTTCTGTGTTACACGGGCATAGGAACAGAGCCCTTTTTCCAGCAGCTTTGTGTCCCAGCCAGGGCAGAGAAGTGGCCTATAGGCACATGAAGGTGACTGGCACAGTAAAGCCGATTAGAGGCATGACTAAAAAAAATGCAATGAAGCTCACGGTGTGGCTGGTGGTCACTTACAGGCCCTTTCATCCACCTTTGCAAGCGAATATTTTGTCTTCCGTCAGCGCTGGTCTCAGCCTCAGCTCTCCGCCTTCCTTTGTCTCCTTCTGCCCTTCTGCGTCCTCATGTGAAGAGCCAAGGGTGCTCGCGAGGCTCAGTGCATGTCCCCACGTGCAGCTCCTCAAAGCTGCAAAAAACCCAAACATAATTGAAGAAAAGTAATTGAAACTTGTAACAACGCTGAGGAGAGAGTTTTCTCCTTGGCCTGCCATTAATCGTCAGGAAATAAACACCTTTATGGCCTCTGTAATTATGGCCTAAATAAAACAGAGAGAAAAATTTTATCATTAAGCGTATCCTCAAAGATCTCATGCCTCCACCTGCTTTCCCGTAAGACACCACTTTCCCAGACTTTGTCCACACGGTAGATGCAGAAGCAACTTTCCAAGACACCTCTAACCTCAAAAAAAGATGAGAATTTTCTCAGTTCCTCAGCAGAGCTTGACCTCATTAAATCTGCCTTGTACCGCCGTGTTGCCCCAAAGCCTCCTCCGTGCCGGGGCAGGTTGTCCTCCCGACCTGCCCGGAGTTGCCCGGGCACCCCCGTGTCCTCCTCCCCACTATGCAGCCGGGCGTCTGGGGG
>NW_009717064.1:29740-32920 GCF_000703405.1 Apaloderma vittatum | reverse complement strand
CCCCAGCCGCAGGATGGAGAGGTCAACGCTTCTTCAGCGGCGAGAGCCACGGCCAGGTCAGCATTGCCTGGAGAGGCTCGAGACCCTTCAGCAACGGCGTTCTCAGAGAGCAACACGTTGCTGTATCTATTGTGTTTATAAGCTTGTTAGTTGATTAACCACACTTGGATGTTGGCAGATCAATTGTTTCGCTGAGTGGCTTTAATAAGAGCCTGGAACAATAAGATGCACCCAGACAAAGGTTTTAATGGATAATTAATTGTTCCAGCGTGTGACGTTTCTGTGCAAAGATCCTGGTGAATCAGAGTTTCCGATTCCCACCCCCTTCGCAATATGACTAAACAGTAACACAGAAATCATGGACTGGATGGGAAATGTTTTTAAAAGAGAGGCCCAGAAACGAGGGAGTCTGTGGAGCACATAGACAGCCACAACTCCCCACCCGACGGGGTGAGTTTACCGTGGAGCGATTTCCTTCCAGCTCTCCAACAATAAAAAAAAAAAAGGAGGCAGGGCAGTGAGCGCGGGGATGTCTGTGCAGCAGCCTTCGAGGTGCTAATCCCTGCCTGGGAACAGGCTCCTCGCAGAAGGTGGGAGCTGATATCACGGCATCTTCTGAAGTGTCTGGAGTCGGCGCTGGGAAAGTGATTCCTCACCGGGTGGGGGGCGTCGTGGCGCCCCCCCCCGCCGCTCTGTAATCATCTCCTAATCCAAAAGCAGGCTCAGAGCATCTTGCAGGCTCGGAGAACTTGCCTCTCTGAGGGAGATTAATAAAGCAAAATGAGAGAAAGAGAAGGCACAGTCAGGGCTGCACATCCCCACAGAGAACGTGCTGCCGGCTGGCGTTCCGCCGTTGCTGTCCCACTGAGCTGCCCTGGCCCCACGGGGCTCGTCCCCCGGAGCATCCCCGCACCAGCAGATCCGTGGGGACGGAGAGCAAAACCACCTTGCCCACCAACCCGAGCTGCCGTGAGACGGGCAGACTGGAGAGAGACACTCGGCGTGCCGGCACATGCGCCTTGCGCTCACATCCGCGTGTTCGCTCCACGAGCCCCGACCTCCGAAATCGCTGCCCGTTCCCTCTGTCCTGACAGCCGGGGAGCAGCGGGGCATCCCCGCAGGCCGCCCGCAGCCCCCCGGAGCCCAGCACACATGCACATGCTCACACATGCATTCGGGCAGACACATGCTAAGCACACACAGCCGCACACGCATATTAAGCGCTTTTCTCTGTCTGTCTCCCCCGCTCTCTTTTCTAGGCTCAGAGCCGGGGAGATTAGCTGATCACAGCCAACTGCACGGTACAAAGCAGACTTCAATGGAGTCCGAGTATAATGGTAGATTACATTAGAGAGAACAGACAGACGTGTCCTTGTCATCCCAGGTTAATATGACTATAGATTAATGCTGTAGCTGTTGATTGTTATGGAAATCCCCCCATTTAGCTCGTTCCTAAAGCATTGACAGTTCTAGCCTTGAATTCGGAGCAGGGGTGGAACTTGTTAATGGATTTCATTTTCCTGCAGGAAGCCAAAGCATTTAAAGGGAGAGGGAGTGCAAATTTGCTGACTTTCTGGAAGTGTTCCAGCGCGCATTGAGTCAGCGTGGACATTTAATCCCTTGTTCAGATGCAAAGCAATGCAAAGAGCCATGTTGGTCTTGCCTCTCTGGGAAAAAGGAGGGATTCAGGCTTGGGGAAGTAAGTGTTCATGGGGTTGTTTCCTCTTAAAACCTCTGCTGACCTGGGTACCGAACATCCTTGCTCCCATACGCCGCCGCGCCCGGGATTAAGGTTTTCTTTACAGGTATTTCTGCTGTGTTTAATAACGTTGTCATCTCCCTCTTCACCTCCCCGCTCCTGCTCACTAGGAGGGATAATTAGTCCTTGCAAGACCATCCGAGGAGCAGGCAGTTGCTCTTTGACACTTTCAGCATTACTTTTACTGCCTGCCAGGGAAGTTCAGCGATATTTCATCACGGACCAAAAGGTCGCCGTTGCCTGCGATAAGTGATGAAATCCCACCATCTCCACCCGCCCCGTTTTGCAGCGGCCAAACAAACAAAACAGAAATGAAGCCTCAAGAGGTGCCCTGGCTTTTTTTCACCGTGGTATTCCGAGCTGACATGTTTTAATCCAGCCCTTGTCAGAGCAGCAGAGGGAGGTGGCTCCGAGCCTCTCACAGCAACGGGGATTCTCACCACTGCCTGAAACTCTCCATTGTTTAGGGGACCCTGCTGTAAATTGGAATTTGCAGAAGCAAGGACCATGTTCTACAGCAATTTTATACATTCCCAGCGTACAGGATACCTGATCTTGACGGGAGCTTTGGGATGCTACCGCAGCACACGCGGTGCATAGTAATAGCACTAACGAATTCCTCTTTCGCTAATTGGTCCCGGTCCCGGGGGTGACATGTACTCACTGTCCCAAGCCCCGCTCTGAGCCGTCAGACTGACTCTTCCCTGTGAACCCCAGCGGCCTCTGCCCCACGGCCGGGGCAGGGGGGTGGGTGGCTCTGGAGATGCCTTGGGGTGTCCCACACTTTGGAGCCCAACTTCAGGTGGAGGGGTAAGCAGCGGGAACAGCAGATGAGAGTCCGGGAGAAACAAAGCTGCCCTTCTCATGCAAATGTCTCTGGTGGTGACAGGGAGTGCGAGTGAGGGAAACACAGGGGCTCCGAGAGCCGATAGAGATGCTGCATTGTTTCTAATTAATTAGCATGTTTTCCAAAGCTTTCCACGAGGCGTCAGCAGCTTTTTGAAGGCATTTTGCCAAAGAGCATTTCAATGGAAATCCCCCTGAGATACAGTGTATTCTTTGCAGGGTCTCACTGGAAGGTAGCTTCTTCCCAGGGGAAACCAGCCCCTACCTCCTTGTTTAATTTGGGGCTTTGTTTGGATCTCGGATCTGGGGGATTATCCCGTGCTCTGGTGTGGGGCCAGCGTTTCCCACCCACATCCTGGCTCCCGTGGCTGCTGCTCTGCAGCCCCAGATCCCGCTCCCGGGGATGCGGGATGGGTCACCACGTCTCCGGCCCCGCAGGCTGCCTCCCCACACCCCTGGCTGGCTCCCCTGGTTGGGCACCGGCACGCAGAGACTTTCCAAGGGAGCAAAACATTCCCACCCTTGTTGCACAATGCTGGTCTGGCAGGTTTGTCTCTCTAAACAGGTGATGTTGT
>NW_009717064.1:26439-29709 GCF_000703405.1 Apaloderma vittatum | reverse complement strand
TGCTGAACTCCTCAGGGGTCCATCGGGGCTCCGAGTTACCAAAGCCAGGTCCCTAAATCAGCGTTTGGAGAACCAGGTAAAATAGCCTGATGATGAGAAGCGATGAGGACCCTGCAGCTCCTCAGTTCCCAAGGCAGGCTCGGGCAGACACCTTCCCACGTGCGGCTCTGAGAGGCGTGGGCCGGGGCGGCATTCCCGGCGCTTGTCTCAGGGCTGGCCGGGCTGGATGCTCTCCCGTTAGGCTGAGATCCTTACAGAGTCTGACTTTGCCCTCGCCGCTTTCTTTTCTGGCCAGGTGGCAACTCAGAATGTTCCTTTCCAAACACGATTACAACTTTCCAAGCTGAAGGTCTCGATGACATGCCTGAAATCAGATTGCCAGCTCGAACACGCACATTTTCCTACACAAAGGAGCTTGCAATTTTGCTACTTTCACCAAGGACAAGGAATTTCATATTGGTTTATTGTGCAGGCAGGCGTCTGGGAGATTTTCATGGCCCCGTGATTTATGCTGGGGCCTGAGTTATAACTCACATTTCTGTTTAAAAGCTAAACACTCTAATAGTGGTGGCTATTACTGTCATCACGTACCAGCCGCACTTCTGAGATTCAATCTAGCCGAAGCTGGCCTACGTGATATTATCTGTGTATTTGTCTGCCTGATGGAGCTGCCTTGATTTTTTCTCTTTCCTATATTGCTGTCTCAAGGACTGTTTTCCAAGCAACAAGTCATGTCTCCTTCAGTCATCAGTGAAAACAATCAAGCTCAATTTTATTTTTGGCAGAAATCAAATGCTAAATGAGATCTCAGAATCGTAAACAAGAGTGATGTAGACGAATCTGAGGGAATTCGGAGAAGAACAGCATAGATGATGGAGGGGTGGGAGGGGCTGGCTGATGGGGAAAGATTAAAATAAATAAATAGTTACAGCTAGGCTAAGACAAGACTGATGGGGAACATCATAGCTATCTAGGAATATCTGAAGGGTATAAACACTGAAGAGGAAGAAAGATTGTTCAGAATGGACCTAAAGCAGTGGCGCTAAGAATAAAGGTGGTGGAGCCCAGGAGAGGGAAATTCAGCCTCAGCAGAATAGATTTTATCAATTTCTGCTGATATGCAGTGCCACGGACTTTCCCAAGGAAGGCGGGATAGACGCTGCTGTGTTGAGCCTGCAGAGGAGAACGTCCCTTAAATAAATGATTGGCGCTGGAACGTTTTCAGCTTTACGCTATCTTTCCTCATAACAAGCCGAGATGAATGAATAATCCATGATGGATAGCTTACTCAAAGGGTTTTGCTGCTGACATTGCTCACAGTTTGCCGGTGAATGGATCACCCTCCAATTCATCCAACACTTCTGGTGACCTGACACATCTCTTTTTCTGCCAGCAGTTTTACTCCATGGCCTGACTGCCTCAGGAGCCGCGGTGGGCAGCAGTGGTGGGTCCTGCAGATCCCCCTCCTGCCCTGAATTCCAACGGACACAACTCTTCTATCAGGAGGACTGGAAGGAGACCACCGGAGGCTTGACTCTGCCGGGAAGGGAGTTGTTTGGGGAGGGAGGGAAAATCAGCAGAGCGATTTACAAAACGAAAGACCTTTTCCTTATGGGTGGTGTCCACCTTACCAAGCAAGGGGGAAGCAACTAGACAACCGAAGCTCCTTGTCAAACAGGCTGAATTGCTCCGTGGCTCTCAGCGCTCGCAGAAAGACACACGGCTCCTGCATTGTGGGCTTGGTGATGGGCTCCCATGAGCGGTCTGGTGCTCTGCCCTCCTCTCGTAGGAACTCTCACCCCACCTGCACAGCCTGCACACGATGGCCCCTCATTTTCCAAGTCACTGGAAGCGAGTAATTGGATGTCAGCACAGTTCCCCTCACTAGCTCTGTAACAGGCTCATGGGTCCTTCCCTGGCTTGCTTGCTCAGTTCTCTGCAAGGACGCTGGAAGCAGAATTCTATGAAATACTGTATCTGAGCCGAACTAATCAGTGTCCCATAAAAGTACTGACTGCTTTGATTGCGTAGTAAAACATGCAAGGTGGATAAAAACAATTGTAATGGCAAGAAGTGGAGAAACATGGCTGGCCCATAGATGCGTTAGGGCCCAAGGCATTGCCTCCAGCACGGCTTCTTCTTTCTAAACATGCTTTTCCTGGTGCAGGAAAAGCCGCAACAGGAAACAAATCTGGACAGAGTGGATTAAAGCCTAAATTCGGCTGCAGTGGTGATAAACTCAGCTTTACCTCTGAAAAATGGCTCTTTGGCTGCTCAGTGGCCTCTGCTACCTCATGAGTTAGGAGACGGACGGTCACCAATGCCATCAGCATTACCCCTTCAGTGCTCGCGTCCCTCTGAGCACTGACCCCAGTGGCCCTGGGGCTGGGCAGGCTGGTGGGACCAGGCAGCCTGGCTGGTGGGCAGGAGACCTCACATCTCTGTGAACCCATCTCACCTCTCTTCTCCCCACACCTTCCCCTTCATCCCACTTTGCTCTTCTGCTCCTTCTCCTCTTCACAGAAAGAAAGGAACAGAGGGCAGGGGGGAGCAGGGCTTTAAACACAAGCCGGCAGGGATAGCTTTGAGCTAGGCACTAAAACATCCAGGAGAAACGCTTGTCTAGGGCTTTTCACTAGACCATTTCAAAGGAAACAGTAAGTTGCTGAGCTGTGGAAAGGCACTGCCTTGGAGAGGACAGGTCATGATCTACTCTCCTGAACGCAGCTGTAAATCTGGAGCACCGCGCCTGAAGCAAGCGTAGCTCATCGGGATTTACCGTGGCGTGACGGGGAGCAGGACGCTGCCCCAGCATCGCCAAATGAATCCCACAGCCCGCCCCAAGCGGGACCGGAGGGTTTCCAGCAAAGCTGCCGGCAGTAGAAGCACCAATGTCCTTGGGAAAAGTCTCCTGTCCTCTGCACTGGCCGTGCTGACCCCGGGAGCCAGGGGTGCAAAGGGGAGTTTATCTTTCGGAGGAGGGCTAGTCCTGGCCCCGGCTCGTGTTTTGTCAGGAGCTCCCGGATCTAAGGTCTGAGTGGGGATGCTCCGTCTGTTGGCAAAGCAACAGCTCTTTGGATTATTTAATAATTTGGAAACGGGCTGGTTACCTGGCACTGCTGGCCAGCAGGCAGCCAGAAGCCTTTGTCAAATAAACACCAGCCAGGACCCATCTGGAGTCCTGCTAAGACATACAGATACCTTTTTGGACCGGCAGGTCCCTGGCCTGACTCTCCCCCCAAGCCCTGCCGTCTGCTCCAGGCTGGGATG
>NW_009717064.1:9998-26348 GCF_000703405.1 Apaloderma vittatum | reverse complement strand
GCTTTCTGTGCCCCTCTTCACACTCCTGACCCATCCCTTCCCTTTCCTCTCTCCTTGTCCTTGCTAGGACGGCCAGGGCTGAATTTTAGCAGCTGTTGGCTCTGTCCCTGCCCACATGAGTGACCCTACACCACTGCTTCTCTGCCCCACCATGAGAGAAGAAAAAGGAAGGTTGCTCCTTCTTCCCAACCATCTTGGGCTCCCCTTTGTCACTCGCTTTTCTTCCCTGAGCCAGGAACCAAACTGAAGACCCGGGAGGTGGGTCCACGCTGGCATCACGGGCTCAGGAGCACCGGCAGCTGCTGCCACTGATCCCACTCCCACGTGTCCTGGTGCTGGTCCCAGCCTGCCCCTAATGCCTGGGTCATCCCTCCTGGCTTCCAGGCATCTGCCATGATTCGCACGTATTTTTTCTGTGTAAACACGAGTTGGCCCCAGCTGCTGCCTGCAGCCTCGGCTCTCTGCCACGTGTCACGCCGGTGCTGCGTGGGGATGTGAACCTCCCGGCCGTGCCTCTCCCAGGTGAAGGCTGTCCCAGGCAGACGCCGGCTCCCCCGAGCCCCTCACACTGCTTCTGCTCCCCAAGTGGATGGGCTGCAGCTTTTGTAGGAAAAGAGTAACAAACAAGGAATAATGAAAATTAAAACTGCCAGCCCGTGGCTTGGCCAAATAAACATTGTCACAACGGTGAATGGAACGGGTGGGAATGAGCTCAGGGATGAGCGGCCCCACGGCTCCCACGCTGCTCTGCAGGAGGGACCAGCAGATATTGCCTTTCCTTTATCATACGGGAACACTCTTTTTTCCTTCTTCTTCTTTTTTTCAAGACAAATGATTTTGTGCTGGAAACAAGTCATTTTTATGAAGAAACAAATTACTATAAAGCTTTTCCTGTAGAGCCCCTCATTCTCTCTGACCCTACTTAAATGTGAGGATGAGAAGAAGACACCTCAGGATGCTCCTGCCCCTTTCACTTGTCCGCGGAGTGTCCTGGGGTGGGAAGGAGGCTCCAGTGCTGCTCACCCAGGCTGCTCAGTGTGGAAACCCAGAGCACAAATAGGAAACACATTGGGGATTAGCGAGAGAGATAATAACAACAGACGGGGCCCAGCCTGGCCTTGATTACTGCAAAATCACAGCAATTGCTGCTGTTTATAATTCCAGCCGAAGCAATTCTTTTTTATTACGGTGTTTTCTTCTTGATTGTGTTTTGGGTTTGTCGACCCTCTATTGTGGAGTTAAAGGAACCTTGACATGTAGTTTAGGATCCAATCCGGACTTGAGGGGCAGTCGCCATAATCTGATTACACGGGAATGTCCCCCAGGTCTGAAGCAATCACAGAACCATGGGACGGTTTGGGTTGGAAGGGACCTTAAAGATCATCTACTTCCAAACCCCCTGCCATGGGCGTATGTGCTCCAATTGCGCTTGGCTTGTCATAAACTTTGTTTATTTTTATTAAACAAACAGAAATATTTTAGTCTAATGTATCTTGGGTTCTTGCACCAGGAGTGTCTCATAGCAGAGGGCACTTTAGATAACCCACCCCTGTGTATGGCAGTCATTTCTCCCGGGCAACTCAGGCAATAAAATCAGCAGCCAGCGACACAAAGCGCAGCTGCTTCGGTGGGATGTGAGAGTCGCGGGGTCAGCTGTGCCCAAGGATGCTCTGTGGGGCTGCGGTGAGCTCGAGGCTGGACCATGGAACTCCGTGGGGACGCTGCGAGTGGAGGCTGCCAGCATTCCCAGCCCTCCGCCGCGTGTGTCTGTCTACCCTCCGACCCATCTGCGCCTGCTCGCCTTTCCGGGCTCTGCCAAGAAATGCTAACCATCGCTCAGAGAATCTCGTGATTTCTCAAAGGAGCTCAAAACCCCTCCAAGCAATTAAGACAAGTCCCAGCCAAGCTGGTGCTCACTGCAGAGAGCACCTTGGGACAGGGGACAGGCACTGCTGCCCGGCGACCCGCTGCAGGATCTTGGATTTGGCGAGCTGGCAGAGAGCCTGCGGTGAGGCTGGGGATGCCAGCAGGGCTGAGAAAGGAGGTGCCCCTGCTTTATGTGCAACAGACCCTTCCTCACTGCCTCTCCCACCATCCCTTTTGTCTGTCTCGATCTGGTTTGGTTTTCTGCTCATTTGTCTCTACATTCTTCTCCCCCACCCCTCCCCATTGCCTGTCAAATTTTGCTCTCCCTTCATACCTGGAAAGACTGAATTAGAGGGTTTTGAAGACCACTTTAAAAGACAGCCATCACCCATTGTTTTTCCAATGGCATATGGTGATAATAACAGCGCAGCAGCCCCCGACCTCCTGGCTTCAATTACTTTACAGGATCAGCTAATCCCAGTTAAAATTACCTATGTAACTGAAGAATAATTGTAAACCAGGCTCTCTCCTGGACTCTGGTTTTCTGAAAAATTGTTGCTGCATTGCTCCCTGTGCCAAGGCTGGAGAGGGATCAGCAGATGAGTAACAGGCTCTGGGAGATGCTGTCCGAGAAGATTGGTTTCTTTTTCTTTTCAAAGCAAACTCCAAACAGATGGGCACGTTTTTTCCTGTGGCCCTGTGGAGCGGGCGGGGTTGAAGTGATGGAGGGAAGAGGAGATGTCTCATGAGTTTATGTGCCTAGCGAGAGCTCCAAGGGTCGAACTTCTCCCAGGATTCTTCCAGCTCGACAGACCCATCACGAGGAGGCTGATGCAGAGGTTTGATGAAGGGGACTGGGCCTGGCACCCCCAGATCTCCTCTCATTGGTGTCTCCATGGGTTTTCTACCCAATCTGCAGTCTCTGGTACCTCCACGGAGCAAATCTGCTGGCTACCATGGCAAGCCATGATTTACATGGCCGATAGATCTCTCCTGTACCACAGAGCTGTGTTCTAGTTTGATTGCTTTTACCCTTATAGTAACTTTCATGACAGCTTCTGCAAATAGTTCTGTTTAAATCTAAAATTTCCCGGATTTAACCCAGCTCTCAGCAAGGTCACCTCCTCACCACCCAGCCTTGGCATCCTGTATCACTCCACCACCTGCCTCTGATGAGCAAATGTGTTTTCCCTGGCAGTTTTGTTGCAGGCCTTGGTGAGGGATCAGACAGTGCTGACAGCTCAAAGGCTCGATAAACTTTATTAACTCCTGGATAGGCCTAACACACTCCTTGCAAGGCCACGGACTCACTGTGTGTGTGGGATGCACGCTTCTCCCTCCCATGAGAACTGCAGGGGAGGGGGGGCCTGCCCAAGCAATTTACCTAATTAAAACAAGGGTTATCTCTAAATAGCATACGCACACTGGAAATGTAAAGAGCAACGATACAATGTACAGCCTCTAATTGCGCTGCGGTTTAAATAAAGGTTTGTGTCATCTGGAGTTAGGCGAATGCTTTTGCAAAGAAAGGTAATAATGGGAAAATAGTGGCATGATCAATGTTGCTATTTGGTCGTCCTCAAATTGTTTTTCTTTGGTAAGCGTAGCCCAGCATTTCTGTTGCCATTATTACTCTTCCCTATTTTTCAGTCTGGTTTATGAAAGCTATTGATCCATCAGATGCTTGAAGATCCAACTTCCCTGGCTGGGATGTCTCATCTGAGGCTATTATAGACTCTGCACACTGCAGCGGCTGAGGATCAATACAGCCCTAGCCAAAGTGTTACTTAATGATGTGCTGGTTAGGAGATACTCAGGGCTACTCGCAGGGCGACCGGTGCGTCTGAGGAAGGGAGAGCCCGTGTCCGCTGGCTGCGATCGCTTTGCAAAGTGCAATTCTGACAGCCGGCATCCGGCTCTTAGCTGCTAGACTCGCCTTAATGAGATTTGATTTGCCTCTTACCAGCAGCTAAATAATTGTCTAAGGCCAGGAGTTTGCTCAGGGGAAGGATGAGGGGCAAGTATAATCACAGCAATTTTCTGATTTCCAGTCATAAACTTGTGATGCTGGACTCAATGATCCTTATTGGTCACTTCCAGCTTGAGATACTCAGCCGGCACATGCTTTTGGCCAGGACTTTGGAACAAATAAAGCAAGACCGACCTAGAAAATACATCTCAGGTTTTCATCTGGTCTCTTAGCACTGGGACACATGACTGAGAGGTGCTTTATTTCAGATGGAGATTGATAGCCCAATCGGAGCCCATGTGAGCAGCAAAGTGGATGGCAATCTACTCTCATTTTGGAATTAATATTAATTCCAAGCAGATGAGGCCAAACAAACCCCACACTGGGGTTATTTTCACGGTAGATTGAAGGCTCAGTGACATGGAGACATTGTTGAGCTTCAATTCCCTTGGAAGAAGATATTGCCACTGGTGGGTCAAACGGAGACAAGATAAATCTATGGCTTGTCACCCGTTTGGTATGAGAGCTGGCTGGCACCTGGGAAAGGGTGAGGAGAAAAGGATTGCCTTGCCCGGAAGAGATATTAAGAGCTCAGAAAGGCAGGTAGCTCCTCTCGCACCGGGGTTTAGGAAGCCGGTAGCATTTCAGACGTAAATGGTCTCTCATCTGCGGCACCAGTGCTCAGAGGAGCCTGGGATAAATAGGAAGGCAGAGAGCTGGAATAACTTCCCAAGACCTCAGCAGCCCCTTGCTGGCGCAGAGGAGCTAATGCGTTTTTTGCCTGTGGACTGGCAATATTCTGTTCACTGCTGGGGATTTCTAATGGGGTCCCCCTCAGCTCCGCTCCCAGCCTTTCAAACCAGCGGTGTCCTTTTGTTTGCGGAAAAAGACAAATGGCTCTGGAGAGGATGCACATTTGTAGGGATTTTTATCATCCTATTGTGTGTGTTCAGAGAGCCAGCAGGAAAATCTGAAGAGTTTATAGAATTCTGTTCTCAAGAGGATGTATGGCAAGTGGTGGCACCGTATTCGGTCTCTCCGCCTAGAGGAAGGGGGAGAGGGGGGGTCAAGGTAGGGACCCCTCCCTCATCCCTTCTCTTAAGTCATTTGAGATCGTGGTGGGTTTGGAGGAAGAGAGAAAAGGACAGATCCACGCACATTGCAGATCAGCTCGGTAGGTGCGTCATTGCCGCACCAGGTATCAGCACACTCATTGGCAAACAGATAGGCAAGGGAAAAGAGAGCCCAGGTGTACCTCCTCCAGCACGAGGAGCACGGGGGCCCTCATGTGTGCCCAGTGTGCTGAATGAATTTCTTCTTCTCTCTTCCACTCGCTCCCAGGGGTGGGGGACTGCCGGGGGGGTGCCAGGCTGCGCGGGCAGGCAGCGGGTGCTCGCCTGTGCCAGGGCTGCAGCAGCAGGGCTGGGGATGCTGCCAGGCCACCGTGATGGTCGAGTTACCTTTGGGTTGGTCTTTCAAATATCCTCGGGTTTGGGATGCTTCATAAGAACACTCAAAGCCAAACCGAAGGCCTAACATATTTTTGGCTGCAGCAGAAATAATTATCCCCGGCTTCTGAAGTCAGTAGCTTGTAACAGCTGCCGGAGGAATTAGTTCCAAATGCGGGAAGCTGTACGGGCAGAGGATAGAGATTTTGCTCACCCAAAGCACAGCCGTATCCAGCCCCCAAAGGAGCGAGAGGAACCTCTCTGCACAGGGCGGGTGGCCTGGCGTGCGACCGAGCTGGCAGCGCCCCAGATCAGAAGCGTCTATTAGCAGGGCCTGAACCCGTATCGGGCAGGGACTGGGCTAATTCCCAGCTCTGAAACCTTGCTGGGTGCCTGCCCGAAACCCCTACCTTAGATAATCTGAAACGAATGTCAGGCTTTATTCACAAAAAGAAGGGCATGCTTGCAGAAAGCCTCATTTGATTTCACTATTAAAAAAAAAAAGAAAGGGGGGGGGAAAGGCTTTCAAAGCACGGAGAGCCCCAACAGGGGATGCAGATGCACATGGTGGGGGCAGAGCCTGGATTGACCCCTCCCGCGAGGGGCAAAAGCAGCGTGTGTGTGCCCAGGCAGAGTCTGAAAGCAAGCAGAATTATCCTATTTAACAGGTCACTATGAATAATTCAATCATGCTCCGGAGGTGATGGTGGCAACTACTATGAATATCAGAAGGTTTTCGCTAAAGGGGCGAATGTGTGACCTGCGATGAGTGCCCCGAGTGCCCGAATCAGGGCCGTTGCTCGCTAAATGTTTTCCCTAGACTGCCTGTGGAGATCAAAGTCCTACGGCACCTACAGCAGCCCATCCTCCTGCCCGCCCATTGCAGCAGAGCTGGTGAGGAGTGCGTCCCCATCCACCCCTGGCAAAGCCGTCAGACTCGGCCAGCCCGGGAGAACCTTATTTCACAAGGTGGCAATTAAAATTTTATGCGCTGAGTTTTCCCTGAATGATTTTGAAATGTCTTCTCTGATGACTTCCTAGTAGCAAGTTGAGTAAATTAGAATCTGAGTGCAATCAACATCCTTAATTCAGACGCCAGCCCAGGGTCCGTCAGGGAGGCTGCGTCTGAGCGAGCTCTGCCTGCCTAAGAAGGTCAAGGGCTGGGTGTCCTCAGAGGCTTTGCCCTTGGAGTATTTTCAGGGAGGAAAGTAGGACGCAGTCCCCCAAGTAGCACAAAATTCCCGCCCTCCTCAGCAAACTTTGCTTCTTTCCCTCGCCTGCATGTTTTCTGTCACATCTTAGGAGATGTCACTTTGATGCTGTACGGATAAAGGAGCATCAGCTTTAGAAGGTCCGAGGAGCGATGCTCAACACCACAGTGGGTCCAACCACCTCACCTTCTCCTTGGTGCGGGGTCTGGGCAGCGCTCAGCTGGGACTCAGGGGACACTGAGGCCTGGAGAAGGGCTCATTCCTGGGCACAGGACCAGCAGAAGACACCGGCTCCAGCACGGGCCGTGCCTCCATGCACACACAGGGACGGGATGTTCCTGCTAGAGCTGGGCAGGCTGCATCCAGGCATCCTGACAGTTGTGAAACTCCCCGGAGCGCAGCCCTGAGGCGAAACCTTTGGATGGAGACAATCCCTTTACATGAGGAGAGGGGTGGGAGAGTTTTCCTTTTCAATTAAAAGCTCGTCAGCTCTGACATGCCGCAGCTGCAGAGAAGTGGGGTCGTTTCCCCCTTTCCCTGGTGTGCTCAGGCAGGGCTGGGATGGGCCCAGCCTTTAATAAATTACAATGAAAACAAGCATGCAAAGGTCAGGCCAGCAGCCTGCACTCCTCAGATGGCTTCACACGCCTTGCTGGTAAAACTGAGCTTTGCAACCTGCACCGCCGTGTCATAGCAGGGACGGGACCCTCCGAGGAAGGTGCCGGCGACCAAGAGGCAGCCAGGGTGGGTGATGTCCAGGAGCCACCTCGAGCCCTCAGCCAGGCTGGGCATTTCCCTGGCAGAGGAGGGACGCTGGCACAGGGGCAGCAAAGGGGTCCCCAGGGAGGAGCAGCTCAGCCACCCCAGGGCAACGGGCCCCTGGATGGGGGAGACGACGTGCCAGGTACCACGGTCGGTGCTGCTCCATCTCCTGCACGGTCCCCTCAGCCGAATGAAAGCTGGTTTTGTTTCGCCTCCCGCCCCAGCGCCGGAGGTGTGTAAACAGGAAGAGTTGCTCCCCGCATGCCGGGAGCAAGAGGGGAAAAACGAGGTGTTGAAAAGATGACAAGCGGCTCTGCCGAGGAGCTCACCTGGTCTGGGAGGTGGGGGAGAGTGGGGAGGCGAGGGATGGGGAAGGTGTCAGGGGGATGCGGGAGAAAAGGAGATGCTTGGACAATTTCATCTTTTATTTTGGGAGAAGAAAATATTCTCCACTGCTTCCTGGCATCAAAGGTTTTTCACTTTCTTCCACCTTGAAAAAATAAAGTCAGGACCGTGTGCCTGATGAGAGATGGAGGGGCAGCGGCGGAGCTGGGGCGGGCAGGAGGACGGGCAGGATGTAGCGTATGAAAAGCGCTCTGTGCAGCTCAACTCTCCTGTGGGCAATAAGGGCTGGTGAAAAGCCCAGAAAGAAGCTTTGTCATGGAGTGTTTATCGCTGAGGTCATTTCTGCCCTTCCCCACTTCCAGCCTCCCCCTCCCTCCCCTACGTGGGGACCTGGCTCAGGGTTTCCCAAGGAGAGAGCCTGCCGTGTCCCAGGTCCTCCCTGTGTCCCCACAGCCCACGTGTCCTGTGGGACCTCTTCTGGGGGCAGCCCTGCTGGGGACACCGCTCCAACATCAGTCAAGGTGGAGTCGAGGCTCCCCGCTCTGCACCACTGTCACACGGTGCTTGTGCAAAGCCCTTTTCTCCGAGGGCCGCTGGAGAAGGTTGACGTTTGGTGGGAGCATGAGACCCCTCCAAGTTTCAAAACAAGTGCCCCCCATTGCCACGCAATGCTCCGGGGGGGATTTATGCTCCCTGGAGAGAGATGACCCAACCTGTGGCGATTTCTTCTGCCAGAGCAGCTGTCCAAGACTGTGTGGCCTTAGGGGACAGCCAGCTCCTGGTGACATCGCTGACATACACGTTGTTACCACCTGGTGGCACCAGAAAAAGTTGTCAGAGGAAGAACTAATTGATACCAGTCGAGGTCCTTGGCTTGGGAATTTCGGTGCAGTTTTTAGGATCTCTGTGGTTCTCCATGTGGTTGTTAAACACTGAGTCATGTTTTATAGCTGGAGAGTTAATGTTTGTGGGCTTCAGCCTCGCAGCAGGGGGTGGGTTTAGGCTCAGGCTACACAGTAAAATAAAAGGGGAGGGGGTGTGCTCTGCCTGTGGAGCTCAACCCCCTGCACCCCACAGGTGCTGGCACAGCAACAGCACCACATCTTCCTTGAGGCACAGGGGCTCACTGCTCGTGCAGCAGCAGGCAGGTGATCCCATGGGATCCTAAATCCTTTAGAGTAATCCCAAGTTTGCTATGCATGGGCTGGTTTGTCCTCCCCTCGCTTGGGCAAGGTGGGAGTAAGGACCAGGGATGGCCACTTGGACTAGCTGCATCCTGGTGCTTGTCAGCCAGAGAGCATCGCGGCCGGTGGAGGCGGGCAGTGATCGGTGGTGAGAAAAGCCAGAAAAATTCCTCCCCAGCCAGGAGGGAGGCTTCAACGCCGTGGCTCCCGGGAGTAGGACCTTGGGGAGAAGAGGCCAGTTCTTTGCAGGGGCCATGCTCACCAGTTGTTGACAGCAGCTGGCTCTCAGGGAGCCTCGAAGCGACCCTAAAACTGTCCAAACAAACCCCAGTCTCACAGCTTTTCTGGCCGATATGTAGTCTGTCACTGGCTCTGCTTCATCGCAGCTGGGGAAGGGCTGCAGGGGTGGGACCCGGCCGGGATGTATCTACGCCACGTCCCAGCCAGCCCTGTGCGAGGCTGCAGGAGCCTCCCTCGTGCTCCCTTTTGCTGGGACATTGCTAGGCAGGAGGTAAATTGAAGGCAGGACATCTGATGAAAGAGACCTTAATTACTTCAGGTTTCATTCAGATGTAGCTTAAATAAAGGGGAGGGAGGGTGAGGGGACGGTGTAGCAGCTCTTGATAGTTTGAGAGATTTATGCATCTCAGCTGCTCCTGATCTGCCCCAGCCTCCTCCAGCTCCCCACTGCACATCTTCCACCCTTTCAGGGTTGCCCCGTGTGTTGAAATGTTCGGGTGTCTCCAGAGGACTGAGCCTTGGCCTCCATTAATCCCCCCTCGCGGACCCGACAACAGGGAGGAAATTGGCTTCAATTAAACGTGTAAGGTCTCATTTCCCTTTGAAGTGCAGAGCAGCACAGGAGACGGCTCTGGGGAGGTCTGGAGAATAACCAGATAAAATCGGGCCCAAAACCTTAACGCTGGGGCACTGTAGACTATAGACTAGTCCCAGGCCGTGGACAGCCCATGTTTCCAAAGCGGTGCCCGAGCCAGGAAGAACGCAGCAGGGAGGGGAAGTGAGACAAAGGTGCCAGAAGGACCAAAATGACATATTGGCACCAGTGGCAGCGCCACACTGTGAAGATGCTCTGTGGAAGGCTCCACTCACAGCAGCTTTAGGCTGAGCATCCCCTAATCTGCTTCAGCCACGCTCAGAGGGAAGATAAGCCTCCTCTGCTTGGGGACACCTCAGCCCAGGCTCATTGCCTTCAAGGATGCGCAGATGGCACCCGGGCACAGACGCCTCCAGAGAGGGGCAGGGAAGCACCCAGGTCCCTCTCTGCCTCAAACGAGTCTCCCAGCCCTCGCAGCATCCTCGCAGGGCACATGGGCACCACCAAGCTGCTCAGCTGCCCCGACCGAGGGACCTGGCAGTCCTCAAGCAGCGGGGAGGTTTCATCCAGCACGGAGATACCCAATATGCACTTGCAGAAATGAGATCTAGAAGCACATTTTCTGCATCTTCTGGTGCGCTGTGGGAATAACAGATCAGCAGCTACTGCCTGTCATCCATCCTGCTTATTTCCTGCGCAGGACCTGATTTATGTCTGCATCTCTTTCCTTTGTGCCATCACAGCATGCTGATAGATGGCCCCTCTCTCTGCTCCCACTGTCCCCTTGTGCTACATCAACCCATTAATTCTTTGCCAATGTAAACCTGCCTCACCTTCAAGACTTTAATTTTGCAAAAGCATAAACACCTTATAATCTGTCCGTCTCAATCTCGCTAGCTGGCTCCAGAGCTTTCCCTCGCCTTACATTGCCCGTAGGTTATCTGGGGTGACGATGTGGCCATGGAGGCGAGGACAGCAGCAGCAAATGTGGCCAGTGGGGCTGCCCCAGCCTCAGCTGCGTGGGCCAGCCGGGAGGAAGGGTCAGTCGCTTTCCTCATCATTCCCCTGAAGCACAAAACAGCCCGTGCACACTCCTGGCGAGATGTGGGAGGTTGAGTCAGGCCCAAGAAGCCATTAAACCCAAGGGTGGGGTGCCTGGCAGGACATTGAAGGCTCTGAGCCCAGCTTCCCAGTCTCTGAATAACACCCAGGCCTTCTGTGCAGGGAGAGCTTTCATCCTGAACCACTCCTGGCATTTCTTGGGTTTTTAGTCCTGACAGAAGACTGAAAACAGGGCTTTGAGGTGACCTGGGAACCAGGTGCTTTCTGCACCATGCTGCTGCTCCCCAACTTTGCTCTGCTCGCAGCCCGGCTTCCACCTGAGGTGTCGAGCTGATGAAGGGATCTGGGCTGGAGGGAGATGGAGCATCTGTGGGCAGGACTCCTGCTCACTGCTGGGAGGTACTTTGGGTTACATCCAAGTGCCCCGAGATTTCCTCCAGCAGCGGCAGCTTTACCGTGGCCATTCCCTCTTTCCCCTTTTCAACTCTTCTTTGAGTCATTCGTCCCGATGTGTGGCAATTCCTACAGCGTATAAAAAGGTGTGCCGTTTCTCCCTTTGGGGAACAACATGAATTCACTTCCATGGCTGTAATCCATTTAGTGCCAGGTTATTAAAATAAAGATATCTTTCAGCACTACAGACCTGTTAATCAGGGGAATGGCTTCAGAGGGCTTTTGTGGGCTCTGTTAATTTGTGCTGCATTGAGCCACGTAGAGCTGAGAGGAGCATTAGGGACAGGAGTGAAGGGAATAAATCAGTAAAGTGGATTGAAGAGTGCTCGGCTGGCTTGCTATTCCACGTCTGCTCTGTCCTGACTTAAACGTTTCACATCCATCACAGCCTGCAGAGGTAACCCTGGCTTGTGGGCAACAGGTTTTGAAATCCTCATCAGTTCAGCGTATGCCGTGGGGGCTCATCAGCACACGGGGCAGCCCCTGCCTCCTCCAGCATCACCCCTCCAGCCCCACGGGGCCTTCTCCAGGGGCTTTGCTCAGCAGAGAGGATGGGGTCCTGACTTAAACGTTTCACATCCATCACAGCCTGCAGAGGTAACCCTGGCTTGTGGGCAACAGGTTTTGAAATCCTCATCAGTTCAGCGTATGCCGTGGGGGCTCATCAGCACACGGGGCAGCCCCTGCCTCCTCCAGCATCACCCCTCCAGCCCCACGGGGCCTTCTCCAGGGGCTTTGCTCAGCAGAGAGGATGGGAAGCACAGCCCCGAGCCGTGGCTGGGAAGGGACCAAGGCACCTTCCACTTCTGACGTGCAAAGGTTGGCCATTAGAAATCCGTAACCTTCACCCCAGTTGGGGTTTTCCTTTTGGAGTAATGGCATCCCCGCGAACAAAAGTGTGTCGCGCCACCTCTGCATGGGCTGTCTGGTGTGCTTCCAGCGGGACAATCTCCAGAGCTGTTGCGAATGCAATGGGATTAAGTGAAAACCCTCTTTGCAGAAGTAACAGTAAGTTTTCTGTCTTTTGGCAGGTCTGATCACTTGTGGTTAATTTGGAGCACATGTCATTCTCTGTCCTCCTTTTGGCTAAGAGAGAGCTCTTGCTTCTGAAGGAAATATTGCATTTTCATTGGGTTTAATTCTTTAGGAAAAGAAATCATTCATCTCTTCTGACTTTGAAACCTGGAAGCCTTATCATCTTGCTATTAAAAATGTTCTTTTTTGCTGAAATGTTACAGAACAGCAGCTTTTAAGTCTTTGCTATGATCAGACAATGGGAAAGTGGCATCAGCTCCATGCCCGTGAGTGGTTTTCAGGGAATTTTAAGGGAGTTAGATGCTGGAAGTTAAGCACCAAAAGGATGGATTAGGATTGTTATCAACTCAATAGCACTGCTTGGAATAAAATGACATACAGAGTTATGACCTGCCTGGAGTAGCAGAGTTTGGATTTTCCTTCGCAGAGGGGAGATGGGGAGCAAAGGAACAGTGACCAGGTGCAGAAAATCCAGGTGGGTGTTGGGACTCTGCACGAGCCCAGGTGACAGGGAGTGGGAGAAAAACCCTGGCTGGCTTTAAGGATGATGCGATGCCCAGAGAACTAACCCCTAAAACCGCATGCTCCATCATTACCTGCTGGAGTTTGCAAGCCTCAAAGTTTTGCAACAGTAATCTATAGTTTGCAATCTCATTCTCCTAAAATCTCCTCTTTGGCACTCGCTCCAGGTTGTCCTTCTGTCTTCAAGCTCAAACTCTGAAGGAAAACCGCCCCAGTTGGAGAACACGACTGAGATGGTTCAGGCTGGAAAGCCAGCCTGCCAAGGTGCACAGCTGGGCTCACCTGAAGAAGTTGGCTCTTGCAAGGCACCGGGACTGGTTGCATAAGAAGCTAAATCAGTGTCTGTAGGATCAAGCCTTGCTGAGGACAACCCAGGAATGTCCCCAGTGGGAGGGGAGCACAGCGAGGTGCCGGTTTGGGGGGCTCAAGGCTCCCAAAGGTCCTCCCAGGTGGGTCAGGCTTTGTTTTCCCTTTGACCAAGGATGCGATGGGTGAACTTCTGAGGTTTGGTTTGGGGTTTTAAGCAGCACAGAAAGCTTGCAGCGCCTTCAGAAAAGATATCAATAGCTGGCATGCCTGCAGCCCTGCCCTCTGCCTCCCTCCCCCTGCACTCTGTGTACATTCCTTCTGGGCTGGCTCTTGCTTTGTATTTTAAAATCTCCTGGTAACTCTCTTTTTCTGTGCTCCGCCTTTCAGCTTTGTGGTTGTTCTCCTTTTTTGATTTCCTCCAGGTGGGTTTATCTCACTGGGTTTGGGTCTCTCCCCCTGCTCAGCCCTCCACAGCTGCTCCTCATGCTCCCAGATGGGACATGAGCTATTTCAGGGGCAGGGGCTGGCTCTGCAGCTCCCCACCCTGCCCACCGGAGGAAAGGAGATGCCTCTGCCTGCTCCAGACCTGATGGGAAAAATCTCTTTATCCTGATGGATGTGCTATGAATTCCAACACCTGGGCAGTTGAGCACCAGGAAGAGCCCTGGCTGTGAATGAGGAGGCAAAGTCACGGAGGGCTGGAGCGATGCCGCTGAGGCCACGTAGCAGGTCAGTAATGAAAAGTGAGATGAACAGAGCAGACCTTAAGTACGAGGCTAAACCACCTCCCCTGCAATGATCCGTCTTCTTTGTCCCAGCAGGGACCCTGGGGACTCTTCCTTGTGACTTTGCTGTTGGGCAGGTGGGAATTTCGTGCAGTTTGCTTCCTACCCCATTCTGAATTCAGCTGAAGTGAAAAGCCATCATGGGATATTAAAAAAAAAAATAACAAAAAATCAGTATCCTTCATTTTGGCCAGGTTGCATCTCTTACAGTGTCCCTCACTGAAGAAGCCCAGTGTTTTCCAGTCTGTGGGTAAAGAAAATGTTGGGTTTCCCTTCATAGAATTTTGAGGACTTTTCTTGTGGGCCTCTGACTCAGCTTCATCTATCCAAACTCTGTGGTTTCTTCTCTTTGTTTTCTCTTTTTTTTTTCTTTAAGCAAACTCTTTCTGTGTATGTGATAAATGCCACCCAAGACTTGGCCATTCTCCTCATGCCATTCACCAGACCGTAACACCAGGCTTGAGCTGCAAAACCCACTCTGGGTGCTGGCAACCTAGAATTAGTCATGATGTATGAGAGTCTCCAAAGAGAGATACTGAAAGATAAGTTGCTCGAGAGGTTTAAAAAATGAACTGTGAGGATTCAGGATAAAGAACAAGCCAGTGTCTGCCAGCAGAGAGGCCAAACCCATGCTGCTTTTGAGAAATCCCTCTTTATTCGGCTGCTTGCATTAGCCTTAGTGTCTGCGCAGCTCTGAAAGGAGATTTTGATCAATTTGTGTCTTGTTTACCACTGCACGTAGCGCCCTTAATTTGTAGGCCTTATGCAAACAGCAAACCGCTGTTTATTTGGATTTTAAATCCTTATCAGCAGTGATGTGTTGTTTGTTTTTAAACAAAGAACGGCTGGTGTTTGAGTGATGCCTCCCGCTAATTGGAACTTATTGTGTGGGACAGAGCAGGAAGGGAGTTTTGCCTTTTAGCCAAGACCATATGTAAGAGCGCTCTCATTTTAATGAAGCTGCTTTCCTTGCAGGTCCTCTATGTCACTTCTCTCCTTCAAGCAGGAACGAAGATGCTCGTCCCTGCAGATGTTGCATCCGGGAACGAAGATGCTCGTCCCTGCAGATGTTGCATCCGGGAATGAAGATGCTCGTCCCTGCAGATGTTGCATCCAGAATGGGAAGGAGCTTGGCAGGCCTTGGGCCGAGTAAGGCGACCTGGTCACCTTCAGGACACTCCCATAGCAGGAACGTTACCTGATCTCGAGACAAATGCTCAACCCCTCTCTGTGTCACGTTTAGGGGCTTGCTCGGAAGGTTCGTTGCTCCTGGTGTCCTGGGGAGCCGTGAGAGATCGTCTCCATCCGTCTGATAGCTGAGGTGCATCTTCTGATGGCTGAGGTATGTCTCCTTTTGCACAGGTATCTCAGCTGGTTCTCCCTGGGGTGCTGGGACCGTGTGACCTGCACAAAACTTGATTCTAAAGTTAATTTTTCCAGCCGACATTGCTGAGCCCAGTTCTATTAACTTGTAGGCCTTTTGTGAAGCTCATTATATGTCTGGGGTCTTTCCCTTAAACTTTGAGGCCAAGAGAATAGTCTCGTTAAATGAGATGGCATAATTTCAGCAGAGAAGTTTTGCAGTTCATGCCAATTAACAAATTCGATGATGCTTTTAGCTTTTCTCTTCTGGTAGCCCAGAGATAGTGGGACAGGCATCCACTGTGGAGGCTTGTCTGCATTTAGAAAGGGCTGGTTAATAACTAGAATAGCTGCTTCGATATTGGAAAGATTTTGAAGGCCCAGGGAAGCTCTGAATGAAGAGGAGTATGGATATGATGGAGGACACCCTGCAGAGAAAAAGGGAGGGCTGGCCTGCGGGATATCCCAGGACGGGGAGGACAGAATCAGATTGGCTGTCTGATGGCCTCTGTTGGAAATTATCATAAAATCTTTAAAGCAAATAAAGTTCCCTTAAACTGAAAAGGTATTATTTGAATGCTCCCTGAAAGAAGAGGCTTGAACAGCATGATCTATTCTGCCTCTGAAATGTCACGAAACATTTATACAGCTGCTCAGTTGGCATTAAAATCTAGGTCTTCTGCAGGAACATGGCAAACAGCTCCAGGTCACTGGGATAAGTCCAAGACCTCAGGCAAGGGGTGGCTGGGGATCGCTGGCGTTCGGCAGCTGCTGTGGGAGGGTTGATCCGGCTCCTCAGGAGCAGATGACCCTGTGGCCACAGGCGATGCCACACGGACATTTTTTAGCAGGAGAGCCTGGACTGGAAACCAGTTTCCCTGAAATAACTGCATCCAGCACAGCAAGTGCAGAAAAGGATGGAGAAAAGAAACAAAGGGAGAGGGAGGTGCCAATACGGGCAGACATATCCTCTGTTCCCTTGGCTGAGAGAGCGGGCGAGGAGCTCCGCGACGGGCACACAGCCTCTCCTGACGGTGGGAGTCAGGAAAACACTGACAAGACGTTTTGTGCAGGCTGGTTACATCAGCAGGAGCATGAGTGCTCTTTGCTGATCATCTCCTCTTTCCACACAGCCCATCTCACCTTCCTTCTCCCTCACTGCCTCCTCTCCCTCCTTCACCTCTGGAGAAGCCGAACCACGG
>NW_009717064.1:0-9982 GCF_000703405.1 Apaloderma vittatum | reverse complement strand
CTGCCACCCGAGCAGCTTGGCTCCAATGCCCGGGGGCAGCGGCAGGCACCGCTGCCATCTCAGTAACCGCCCAGAGGAGATGGGGCATGAGATGGGAGGGTGATGGGACACACTCACATCTTCCATCCCCTCGGGATGTGCTCGCTAACCGCCTGATGCAAGCACAAGGGTTTTCCTTCAGCCCCAGCCTGTGGCTTTTGGTGAACATCCCGACTTTGATCCTTTCTAGTGGCTGCGGTTCCCTGTTTACACAGACAACCACAGCTCTTTGTATCTGAGCTCATTAACTCTTCTGAAGCATTTTCTGATCACCGAGATAAGGCTCCCGGTGTCTGAGCAGGGGCCGAGCCCACATCTCCGCTTTTCCCATCCTGCCCCGACAGATCCCCGAGCATCTCGCCAGCGGTTTGCCTATGTTGATGGTGGCAGCTATCCCAGGCAAAACCATGGGGGGATGGATCTCTCTCTCCGTGCAAGCACACCTTTTGTTCCCCAGAAGGCAAACGTAGGAGGAGACCCACCTCGTGCAGTCTGCGGCCCCTGCGGGCAGCGCTCCATGGAGGACATGCCTCGGTTCCTCTGCTCCTTCACGTGCATTAGGGGGTTTTTCGGGTTGGGTTTGTTTTGGGTTTTTTTTTTCCCTCCTTGCTTTTATCTTCCTAGCCTTTCTGGCAGGCTTTTAAACATACATAATGACTTGGAAGGTGCAGCAAAGGTTCTGGCATCAGCCGAGCAGGGTGGGAGCGGAGCCAAGGCGCAGGGCCGCACAGTGGTTTCATCCCATTTGCAAACTATAAGGCTGCCTTTGAGCAGAGCGGGGCAGCGCGAAGGAACATGTGCTAAACATCATGTTGGGAAGCTTAGCGCATTAAGGGGAACAGCGTGCTGGCTACGGACAAATGGAAATGGTTTGCGATTTGTTATAGGAAGAGGGGAGGCAAGGAGCAGTCTCTTTTGATTTAGGGTTTAGTGAACAGCTCTGGCAGGGCAGGTAGGATGGCCTTCTCTAGGTGTTTTAGCCAAGCCAGCGTCAGAGCGACATAAATCGAAGAGTTTTACCCAGGTCTGTCAACCCTCTGAGAGGAATTCCTTGGTACCTGAGAGCTCGCACCCAAAGAGGGGTATAGACACAAGGTAACAAGATGGAAAGAGGGTCCTTGGCAAAATGAAAGCCCGGACATCAACCCACAACATATGCTTCAAGCCTGGACTTGGAAAAACTTCCCTTGGCCACCTGGGATGGCGCAGAGATGAGCTGCTCCTGCTCAGCACCTCCACGTCCTTAATGGTCTCGCGTGAGAGCAGTCGGTGCCTCCAATACCTCGAGTAAATGAAAGACCAGCTTGTTTGGCGTTAATTTACCCAGAGTGTTTGTGTAGTTCCCTTCCTGCCACAACAGAGGCCATGACATTTGATGTCCTGTGGCAGACCTTGGTTGACCAGGCTGCTCTCAAATCCAAAATACCTGCAAGACTGAAAGACTCAATCCATCATCGTGCTACGGGGAATGGTGGCATGGACGGAAGAGTGAACTTCAGAGCTGGCATTGTGGGTGCTGACTGATGAGATCGGTTGGGTCAGTTTCCCTGGGATTTGGGAGGAAGGTTCAAAGCTGCAGTTAAAAACTGAAACCTCCCCTTCAAAGGGATTCCTATCTGTCCCTTACTTTCTCCACCCCAAGCCTGCAGAAGACTGTTTTGTCGATGCTGGGGCAGTAGGCAGGAGCCTGATGACAGCTGCAGCCAGATGAGAAAGCCCCAGGGTCCTGCAGAAACACAAGTGCTTTCCCAGACCTTTTTCAACTCTGAGCATCCCCAAAATGAAATGCCTGGATATCAGTTTTGGGAAAGAAAAAGGATCAAAGAAGGAGAAGGAAAGTCTGTCAGCAAATGGAGACTGGATGCTTGCACTGCTGGGCGGAGGGCAGCAAGATGCTTCAGAGCATCCCTGGGACCAGGCAGAAGGACCAGCTCTGGGTATCTGCTGGGAATCTGGGCTCTGGTGTGCTGGACAACCCCACCAGTTTCCTACCTGAGTGACAAAGAAGGTAGCACAAAAGCACAAAGCATAAAGCATGCACAAGTTCAAAGTCTCTTCCAGTTGCCCTGGAGCCCAGCTGCACATCAGAGGACCTCGATCTAGGGCTGGATGTGGATGCCCTTTTCCTGGCCCTGAAGATGTCCCGGTGCAGAGAGGAGGGCTCTTCAATGGCCGAGACGTTCTCCTGCTGCTGTCCCCTTCCACGCACTGAAGTGGCAGTGGGTCCCTTGCTGATGCTGCATCGCTGGCGGCCAGAGAGATGCTTTTCCTGGTGCTCACACTCCACCCCAGCATGTCACCAGAGGGAAGTAACAACTGCCTGTGAAACCAGGATCATCGATCCTGCTATTTCTGCGCGGTACTCAGCACAACCGCTCACCAGCCTGCTTTGCAGAGCTGCAGATATAAATGTTTAATAACCAATAACACGACACTGGCTGGGTGGTGACATACATCAAACCATGAGGAGCGCACCAGGCTGCTCCTGAGCTGGGAAAAGCTTCTTCCCTCTGCATCACTTACAGCTTTAATGGATATAGCAAATAAGTCACAGCCGACAAGTATAAAAATGGCATTTCTCCTCTGTGATCTCACTGGGAGGCCAGAGACGGCAGTTCTGACATCATGGATAATGAAATCAGTTTTGCTTCGTGAGAGGACCTGGCGCTGCCTCGTGTGTAACGGGAGTCCCAGTCAAATGTAGGACACGGCTGAAGGTGGGGGCCAGCCCTGCTCCACCCCCTTTCCATCAGCAGCTCACACAGCTCTGCTCTGCCACCCTCCCTCCCCGCCTTTTCTTTTTCCATTTGTTTGTTCATTCCTTCTTTATTCTCTGCAATTGTCCTTAATGGAAACAGCATCTCAGCAGAAGTCACCCTGCAGGAAAGCTATAGCACAGAGGGATTTTTGTAGATGGCTTTAATAAAAACATTGAAGGTCTGTTGTTGTTACAGTGCTGTGTGATCCATTAAGTCTATTAAATACAACAGAGGAAAACTGTGAAAAAAGCCAGAGGAGGCCATGATGACACGAAAAACAAATGAGCTGGGGCTGCCTTCCTGGTCTTCTCCAGTTCGATGGCATCACAGCTCAGCCCTGTGCTTTGCTGGCCATGCCAGCTGAGCATGGACCTGCATTTGCTTGCCCTTCACTTGCCACGTGTGCGGGTGTGTGTAAACGTGTAGTTTCTAGATATTAAATCCAGAGCATGTTAAAACAGAAGCTTACAGGAGATCTGCTCTTCCCTGCTGGATGCAGACCCCTCACAGACACGTGTGTGGGGCAATCTCTAGCTCGTGTGCCTGTGCAGGTGCCTCTGGGCATGTGGATGCTGCTGGCTTTGGGTGGCCCACGTCAGAAACAGGGACTGGCTGTGCTCTCTCCTCCCCATAAAACACCCGGCAGCTGCAGCCAGAGATGGACCTGATGATATGTGTTCTTCCTCTGCCTGCCAAAGCTCAGGTCTGACTGCAAACTGGAGTCCAAACCTGAAATCCAGCCTTAAGCTCGAGATGGCGGAGAATCATGGCATGGGACCTCCCCGGCATGGCACAGAGAGCTCCAGCTCTCCCACACCACCACGGGCATCCTGACATCACAAAATGCTCCTCAAAAGCCAAGGTTGGACCTCCCCGAGCTCTGGGGTCTGCTGTGCCCTCCAGGAAAGCGGTAGGCATCACCATCCAATCTTGTTTGACATTTACAGTGATTGCAGATTGTCTGGAAAGTGCTTGGAGATCCTCTGGTGGAAGAGTATATGGATTACATTTGCATGTAGCTCTTTATCTTTTGCATGTCTTTGTGCATCCTGACTAGATTTTGCTTTGATCTAAGCCTTTACTCATAGAGAAGGGATTTAGTGAAGGCCAAAGATAGGGAAGCAGGGAGATGGGTGTTCCATGTTGTGCTCTTCACCCACCAAGCAGCTAGGAGAAGATGCTTGAGGCGCGTGTGCGACATGAGGATCTGAGATGTCCCCAGTTGCTTTAGCATGTAGCCATCGTGCGTGGAACCAGCCCACAGCCTGGGAAAGTGATCTGGAGGCAGATTGCTCCACAAGCCCAAGGCAAACAGCAGGATGGGCTGGAGCCAGCCCCCCGTGGAAAACAAGCCTGGCCCCAGCAGCTTCAGGGAGCGCTGGCAGCAGGCAGGCATTCCAGCAATTCCCTGTGCAAACAACACGGGATAATCCATCTATTCTGTTTATTTGCAAAGGTAATTTTTTTGTTGTTGACATTTGAGAACCTTTTTCCTCTATTCCCCCTTCCCTGATGCTGCTGTAAAACGTTAACCCCCCTGGTCTCACGGCAGCACATCAGAGCCCTCTGAGTGTCCGACCGGGAAAACCCATGATCCCCGGGCAGGCAGCACCCAGCCACGGCATCTGTGACCATGGTGAGCAGGGGCATCTGCTGCTGCCTCGTTCCTGGCCACCCTCACCCACCTCCAGCATCCCATCCCAGCAGCCCAGTCTCCGCCTGCCCTCCTGCCACAGAGCTTTTGCAGATGTTGCAGATGTTGCAGTTGGATGAAAAGACGGGGCCCAACCAAAGCGCTTCTAGAGCAGTGCGATGTTCCCATCCACAGCCAGATGTGGTTCCTCAAGGAAGAGCACCGGAAACAAGTTGTGTATAGAGTGGGTTTACCCCTTGTGTATCCTCCCACGTTCTGCCAGGCCATGGTTTGTACTTCTGGAGTTGCTTAATAACCCCTGTTGGACCTGCCTTCAAAAGAGGCAACTAATCCCTTCTGGAAACCTTTTAATACCTTCGGCTACTACACGACTTCGTGGCAATGAATTACTGTGCGACTGGCTGGTCCTTCCTCGTTGGCTTCCTGGCCATTTACCATCCATGGTGACTTCAGAAGGGTGTGCAGACTTTAAATGGAATCCCCAGGACCGTGATCCCTGAGCACTCGCCGCTCTGGTCAGCAGCTATTGTCACTGTATTTACTGGAACAAAGCAGCAGAGAAGGTCTCTGTAGGCAGACTCCAGCACGGAAACAATTTGTAATTCTTCTGCCGTTATTGTCCTGGTACACAAGGGAAACATCACTTCCTCAGGAAGCTGTGCCACAAGGCATTCGCAAATATCGGCTCGGGCTTTGCAAGTAAAAAGAAGTAACACAAATAATTCAAAACAATGGAAGTTCAAAACCTGCGATGCAAGCTTGGAAGCCTACTGGTCCGACTGTGATTTTAAATACCCAAACACGAGGAATCAGACAAAGGGACCCTTCTCCTGTTTGTAGGTTGTGCCTTTTTTCCTTGGTTGTCTCCTTAGGAGGGCTTTTCTTGCAGCGCTCTCATCGGTACGAAAGCCGCGAGACATCGCAGCCTGACACGCCGGTGTTACCGCGAGACATTCGCTGCGACTCCGAACTGATTCCCCTCCTGACTTCTGTGGCTCCAGCTCTTTCTCACCACGCAAAACAGATGCCAGTAGTTTTACTTGAAAGTGGCAGAGAAAGCGTTCCTCGCTCCCCAGGCCTGCTGCGCGATCGCTGCAGACAGACCCATCGCTCACGGTGCAAGCGCTTCAGGGAAACGCTGGCCGTCCTCGGGTTAGGGCGTTTTGAACCACAAAGATTTTTCTCTTCTCCTTAAGCTCACTGCAGCTGACGAAATGCAGGTGTCTCAGCACAGTTCTGACTCAAAGTTAGCTCAAGCAGGAGGCTCACTCGATTGCAAGAGAGTGTTGCCAGGACTGGGTCTGAATAAAGGAGTCTGGTCTTGGAATAACAACATTCACAGCAGTAGACTGCATTTTATAATGTACTATAATAAAAGATATTACGGTATTACCAAGAGACAGGAATGCAGAGGGAAGGAGGGGACAGACGTGACAATGATAAATCAATCTGGAGAAGAAGTGCCGAGCGCAATACAGTCCTTGTCTCCTTTTGTCTGAGACCGAGAGATGTTTCCAGGTTCAAATAATAGAGCTCGCAGGAACGTACTTCTGCTCCTGCTCTCCTACTTAGGCATTAAGCTGATTTTATGAAAGCACTCAGTAAACAATCATCGTGATGCATCTCTCCCATTCCCCCCAACGTGTCGCTGGCAGCTGTTGTACAGATGTCCACCGCTGCGGAACAGGAGCGGCTGCGCTCACAGGTCAGGTAATTCGTCTTGAAATCGCTCCTGATGAAGATAATGCGGGCCGTAAGGAAGCTGATAATAAAATTGGTCCTGAAAGTTGTCAATTAGGGAGCAAATGGCAAAAGAGGCAGAAGCAGACGGCATCTCCCCAGGGCTGCAGCCTCGGGGGGCTGGGGTGCGAGCCTCCCCCCAAACTGCGGCGCAGAGCTTTCTGCGACAGGGGAGACAAAGCTCTGCCTCTCCTGGAGACGGTTTTACTGCCACGCTTATAAGGTAATTTAACTTTTGAGGCCTCCGTTCAGCAAGAGGCTTAATCATCCGTCTAATTTCAAACACTTAAGTAAGTCCATTGACTTCAATGATTTTCTTCAAAGGAACAACCCAGATATTTAAAGCGGCAAGCACTGCTGAATCAGGACCTTGGCTCTCTTCCCAAGCCTTTTCAGCTGGTCTTCAAATTGACCAATCACTTTTATTATTTTTTTTTTATCTTTGATGCTGTTAATTTACTTTTCTTGTGACTTGTAACCAGCGGGAACAAGAGGACTGCAATTTTTTTGTATTTTTTTTTTAAACTGTGGAAATTAGGAGGAAAAAAATGGTGACCTGTGACTTCATCAAAAGGTATGGGGCTGTCATTTCTCATAACGTCCCCCGGAGTTTCACTCCGTCTGTCACGCTGCTCTGACCAGGCATTTTAATATCAGCGCTAAAGCAAATGATGGGATAACTACCTGTGGTTGGAGCTGCTATTTTAGGTAACGTTAATCCGGCGTTACTAAAGCATTCCAGGTGGATCCGGGGCTCCCAGCAGTGTTTCAGGGTGCAGCCTGATGCTCCTGGCTCAGTGCAGGCAGTGCTGCCCGTCCCTGGGCTGTCACACAAACGGGCATTTTGGGGACAGCTGATGGATGGCAGCTCGCTCAGACAAGGAAGGGAAGTTAACACAGCCAGCCCTCATTTCTGTGAGGGTTCTTGACCCCTGAAGGCTCTGACGAGCAATTGTGATTAGCAGCCAGAGGGGAGATGACTTTAAAGGCTTCGGCTTTTCTTTTCCCTTATTTATCTTTACACACACAAAAAGCAACAATTCTTCCTCTTTGTGGTTTTTTTTTATGAGCTGGGGGAAAGAGGGATGATTCTGTGGCACCTTGCATGGTCCCCAGCTGCCACTGGCAGGGGCCGGAGCCCGGAGCAACAGCTCCCCCCAGCCTTGTGCTGGCGCGGTGACACCCGCCTGCCCAGCATCCCCCAGCTCGGCCAGGGAGGTGATGAGCCAGGGACCTCTGCCTCACGGAGAGCGAGCAGGAACACTTCCCGCACCTCCCCGGACCTCTCAGCTCACGCAGAAAGATCCTCCTCCAGCTCTTCTCCTCCTCTCACAGGGAGGGAGGAGAGCAAACCCTGAGGGGACACGTGCCAAGGGACCCCTTCCCTCCAGCCTGTGCAGCACCATCGCCAGCTGCCCTCCCTTCTCATCTTTTCTCTCTCTCCTTCTACTTCTGCTTCCACCATGACGTCCCCTCGCTGTCACCTCCACGCATGCCCCCCCTCCCTTTTTTATCTCTGGATACCAAAGAAGATTAGACTTTCTTTAATTGCGTATCTGTTTGTTGGTGGTGTCTCCAAGCTTCGCCTAAAAGCCGCGTTGGCTCAGATGTTATTGCACGCAGGCTTTCTGCTTGGTTACACTTGTTTATTACTCGTTCATTAGCTTTTTTACATTGCTGGAGATCTGAGCCACTCACATGGCAAAGGAGGCTCGAAGTGACAGCAGTAAAAGCCTCTGCTAGTGAGATTATAGCTGCTCGCTGGCTGGATGGGAGAGATGGAGAGGGCAAGGGGAGAGCACTGCCTTTGTGCTCAGCTGAAAGGCCCCTGTCAGTGTTCGTCAGGCAGCCTCCTGGAAGAAAGGAACTTTCCAAAACCCCATGAGAACTGGTAAAATTAACCCTTTCCCTGTCGCCCCCCACCCCTGGACGCTCCAGGCAGCGGCAAGGCAGCTGTCTGCGCCCAGCTCCGGTCCCCACGCTGGGGAGTACACGTGTGCTCAGCACAAACCCTCTCCCTCCCTTTACAAACAGGCTTATTTTTTATTTTTTTTCACATCAGGACAAAAGCTTCAAAATCCTACAATAAACCAAGCAGACAATTACCAGTCCGCCATCAAAACAGCTCCATCTTGTCCTCATGGCATTAACTCCCTGAGCTCATGGTACATACCTGCAGGGCACCCAGCGCCACAGACCCCTCTGCTCCGACCCACCAAGCCCTGTCTCTGCAGCCACCCCAGGTGGTGCCTGTGCTCTTTTCTGCCTTTGTTCCTCCAAGAAAAGGAAAAGGAGAGGGCAGGGGATGCCGAGCCTTGCCCCGCGCATGGTCGGGTGCTTGCTGCAGCTCCAAGCAGCTGCAGCAGACAGCGATGGAGCACGTTTCAATTAAAAGCAAATTCTGTTTAATTGCAGAGGAGTCCTGAATTAACAGAGCGAAGGAAGCTAGGTGGTGGAGAAGCTGACCAGTCCTCGTGGCAGATTGAACAAGCCACCTGTGGCCAGCTCAAGAGCAGCACCCACATTGGTCCCCGTGGCCTGGGGAGGGAGCACGGGTGATGGCTCAGGGGACGTCCCTGGGGTGATAAATCCCCACACAAGGAACATGCCCTGTGCTTTGAGTGGGTGCCACAAGGTGGGGTACGACGTGGTGTGGTCCCAGCATGGCATGGTATGGCATGGCCCCACCTGGTGGGGTGCCATGTGGTGTGACGTAGCACGGCATGGCATGGTCCTACATAGCGTGGTGTGGCATGGCATTGTCCCCAGAGACATGGCATTCTGCGCCATGGACCGGCGTGGCACGGAGCATCCCGGTGCCATCACCAAGCCGTGGTGCAGCAGGAGTCGCTCTGCAGCACGACGCAGCAGCGGCTGGCAGGGCTTGCTCCGTGGTCACGCACCCCGAGCCCCCGCCCCCGTGACGAGCCACACGAACTGGCAGGCTTCTCCGTGCCCGCATCGGCGGCCGAGGACCTTTCCCTTAAGTAGAAGAGAAGAAAGGTGCCGAGAGCACAGACGACAGGCCCTGACATTTGGTTTCCCAAAGAAGCGTTTGCGCATCCTCGGGCCCTGCCCCAGCAGCAGCAGCAGCTCTAATGAAGCCACCCACTAATGGGCTGGAAGGGGTTTAATTGCTTCCCCGCCACCCCCAGGGCACACGCGTGAGAAAAGTTTCTTTCCACAATTTGCATTGTTCCAAAGGAAGCACTTCTCTTTTTCCTGGGCTCCTAATGAATATTGCAGATTCCAAGGGCTGGAGGAGATGAATCCTGCCAGGCCAGATCGCGCTCTGCAGAAACACTTTGTCACTAGCTGTTCTCGTCATGTGCTCTTTAAAAGCCCGATAAAGTCTAACTCATGATTATGGACAGCTAATGTCTTCAAAGCCCGCACCGGCGGAGTCTCTGGTTTCAGGTCATGGAAATGCCACTGTCACTTCAATGTCTGAATGTCCCAAACACGTTGTCAATGGGGATGTGAAGCGCCCCGAGCCAAGGGGAAGGGGGACAAAGGGAGCGGGGCAGTCAGCTGCTCCCCAGCGCTTCCCAGCTGCACCCGCGCTCGCCCTCCCAGCTCCACTTGGGAAAGCTGGGCGGCTCGCTGGGACACCCGTCCTCAGCCTCGTCCCCCTCAGAAAAGAAAACAAAACAGAGAAGAAGCCCCTGCAGCTGTGCAGGAGAGACGTGGGACCCCCGAAAGCATGGTGGGACTCAGCACTGCTTCTCCTGCCTCGGTGGCTCTGTGCCCGCACCCAGACAGCACCCATCCAGCACGCAACCAGCACCCA
>NW_009717063.1:1005-1253 GCF_000703405.1 Apaloderma vittatum | reverse complement strand
GCGGCTGTCCCCGCTCCCCGACAGGGACAGGGATCAAGCCCGCCCCACGCTGCAGCCGTGCTGGGACCACAGAGGCACCGGAGCCGCGGTGGCTCCTGGTTCCATCAGCGGAGTGAGGGTCAGTCCAGCAGGCAAAGCAGCCTGGGGATGGGAACCTCTGGGGAGTGGGGAGGGCCAGCCCCGTGCTGTGGCCAGCATCTGCTCAGGAGCTTGGGGCACAAGGGCACAGAGGGGGCCGGGGCGGGGGG
>NW_009717063.1:394-613 GCF_000703405.1 Apaloderma vittatum | reverse complement strand
GCATCTCCATGTCCCTGTGCTGTCCCCTCTCCACCAGCTCCTTGTCCTTCTAGACCGAGGTAGCCCACACTGGGACGCAGGACTCCACGTCGTTGTGTGCGCGTGTGTCGGTGTGTGTGCGAGGGACCAGCTGCCTCGGTGCCGGGTGTGCCCACGTGTGCGGGTGCACGCATGCCCAGGGGTGCTGGCATGGCTCCGGCACCGCGGGGGGGGACGGGA
>NW_009717063.1:0-203 GCF_000703405.1 Apaloderma vittatum | reverse complement strand
GAAGGCACACACAGAAACTGTCCCTGCTGTCTTTGCAGCCTCCTCGGAAGCTCTCCCTTGCCCGACAGCCCATGGGATGCTGCACCGCATAATTGCAAGTCGCTAATTACACTTCACGGTGCAATCGGTTCAGGTTGTGCTGCAGCAAACGCTTCGCTCTGGGCTGCGTCCCCAGCAGGAGCGGAGTGCGAGGGGGTGCAGAG
>NW_009717062.1:0-1122 GCF_000703405.1 Apaloderma vittatum | reverse complement strand
GTGGATGGAAGCAGGAGCCATTACAAAAATCATCGGTACGGAGATGCATGTATTAATATCTATTCTTTGAAAACCAGGAAAGCCTCTCCTCCCCATTTGTGAGGCTCTTGGGTGGGGAGGGCTCTGTGGGAGAAGCCGGGAGGGGAGCAGGATGTTTCTCTGAGGGGGAGGCCAGTGTGTCCCCTCCCTGTCCCAAGAGCTACCCATGAAGGGTCAGAAACACCCCTAGTTGCTGGCCCCAGGGCTGGGTGGAGGACGTGGGACTGCAGAGGTTTTTTTTTTGAGCGGTGGCACGGCCTCTGGAAAGCTCGCACTGCCCACACCATTCTCCTCCCTTTACGGAGGGGTAATTCAGCCTTGCGGACACAAGCAGAATCTCTGCCAAGGGAGCAGCTCGCCCCTTCTCTGCGCTGGGGACGTGTCCCTAACATGATTTCTCTCCTGCCAGCGCTAGACAGAACCTGTTCCCAGCTCTGGATGCTGGCAAACCAGCCTGTGCCTCTGCACAACCCTGCTGACCCCGAGGGCACGCTCCGCTCCGTTGTGTCACCCTGATGGGCTGTCACCAACAGATGCAGCGGCTCTGCGCCCCCTGCCCATGGCCATTGCCTAGCAGCACCCCTATGCTGGGACATCGCACTGCCTGCTCCGCCATGGGCCCCTTGCAAGTGATGGTCAAAGGGTCATGGACACGTCGAGACACAGCTGGGCACATCCCCTTGCCTGGGGGAGTGCCTGGATGGTGACATTCCCAAGGAGGTGCTCACAAAAGTGCACGTGGGCACTGCGGCACTCAACGGAGATGCTCGTCTGGCCCTCGGACCATGCACTTGCCCACCTCTCTCCCTGCTCTTACCTGCTCTTGTCCACAGCATCCTGCTCGTCCATCTCGTCCGCGCTGCAGGTCGCACTGGAGTCACTGTCGGGGTTCACCCCGGGGCCTTTACTGCCTTTATGGCTCTCCTTCTTCTCGGCCTTGGGCGTCCCATCCGTCGCCGCTGTTCCCGTGCTGCTGACGCCACTTTCCGCCTTCTTGTCATTCCCCTTGTCCTTCTCCTGGCTGTCTTCGCTCTCCTCCTTCTTCACCTCGCTCTTGCAGGGCTCTTCGGTTACCTTCTCCTC
>NW_009717061.1:3299-4074 GCF_000703405.1 Apaloderma vittatum | reverse complement strand
AGTCCCAAGCTGAGTATATCTGGTCAGAGATATATATCCTTTTTAACAGACGTTGTATTACTGGAGCCAGGCCTGGATCTTTTAGCGTCCAGTTGAGCTGGAAGCAGCTCGTAAGTTTGTTTTGGTTTTGTTTTTTGTTGTTTTTTTTTTCTTATTCATGTTTGTACAATCTTCTGGATATTTTTTTTCAAGAAGGAGTAAAAGGGAGTGTTGGGAACTAACAAACAGGATTAAAACCCCGAGCGCTTAAGGCAAACAGGTTAAGGAACTTAATCCAGGATGGATATGCAGGAGCCGCAGCAGCTGGGCATGTTTGGCGAGGGCGAGCTGATGTCCGTGGGGATGGACACTTTTATCCATCGCATCGACTCGACCGAGGTCATCTACCAGCCCCGGCGGAAACGGGCCAAGCTCATCGGCAAGTACCTGATGGGGGACTTGCTTGGAGAGGGGTCCTACGGCAAAGTCAAGGAGATGCTGGACTCTGAAACCCTCTGTAGGAGAGCCGTGAAAATACTGAAGAAGAAGAAGCTGCGCAGGATTCCCAACGGGGAGGCCAACGTGAAAAAGTGAGTAAATGTTCCTGGGGAGCTGGCTCTGGAGGGCTGGCCAGGCAGGGCCCTCGACAGCCGGCCCGTAACGCGCCCCTGCTCTGGTGGGATTGCTTAAAGAGTGACACCGTGGTTCTTAAAGAAATTCCTCTCCAAGATTTCCCCTTGAAGAGGTGACCCGTGGTGCTGCCAGCTGCGACAGGTGAGGGGGGGTGGCCCAGGGG
>NW_009717061.1:2789-3216 GCF_000703405.1 Apaloderma vittatum | reverse complement strand
CTGCCGGCCTCCCACGGGCTGCGTGGTCCTTGAGCTCCTCAGGACGGTGATCGCAGCTCCCACCCGTGGCCTGGGTGCCCGGAGCTGTGACCCAGAGGATTGTGCCCCCGATGAGCGTGGGGAGTCTCAGGCCTTTCTCGTTTTGTTTCTGACTAAGGAGTTTGGGAAGTAATTCAGGTGATTTCTGCAGCTGTGAAATAGGGACAAGGGTTGTCAACCTTTTCTTTATTTCAGTGACTCAAGGTCTGTGCTTGGAAGCTTTCGAAGCGCCAGCTCCCTGCTGATTAGTCAGGGCACGAGTAACTAATTAAAATGACCCGTGGGAGCAGCCCGGTGTTACGCGCGGTCCGCAGGGCTGGGCGCGGGCAGCTTTCCCTTTTCTCGGGGCAGGGCCCGGCTGGCAGGGGCCTGTTTTAACCCTGCCCCG
>NW_009717061.1:0-2765 GCF_000703405.1 Apaloderma vittatum | reverse complement strand
TTCTGCCGCCAAAACAAGCTATTTCCCCGGGTTATCTCGCGGTGGGGGGGAAGGCTTGCGAGGGGTTTAGAAGGGGCCTGTGTTGCGTCTTCGGCCGTGCCGAGCGAGAGCCCTGGCGGAGCGGGGTCTTGTTTCTGTTGCTCGCTTTGGTTTGAGTTTCCAAGCTCAGCTGCGAGATATTTCACATCCCGTACCGGGACTCCTGTCAGCGAGCTGTCTTGAGTTTTCCTTCTAACCTTCAGGGGTGGACTTCACTACGAAATAGTCACAAATCCCAATGCTGGGACCTCTCTTTCTCTCCTTCGCCAGCTCAAGTTCCAAAGCAGAGTAAACTGTTGGTTAATATGTAATAAGGTTCTTGTTTTTCTGGTAAAGGGGCAGGAGTGCCCCTTTCCACCCTTGCCCCCTCCTTCGCTTCCGTCAAGAGCTCCTACTGAAGAAGGGGGAGATTGTTACCTCCTTGGTAAAACTTCTACATTTAAATTTTTCGCCCCCGTAGTGAAAAAGGACTTGCCAGATACCGGGAGAGTTTCCTTCTCTGGGAGCCGAGGTAATGGCCTGCGTCCTGAGGTGAACTCTGTGCGAGTTTTATTCATGCACAGAGCCTGTCTGCGAGCGTCTTGTCTGCTTTCATTAAGGTTAGTTAGTAAAGCCGGGCGGCCGGGCCCCGCGCTGCTTTGCCGGGGATGTTTTTCTGGCTCAGCCGCACCTGCTTCAGAACTCCGAGGCAGATTTTAGAAGTTGTCTTGGAACGAGGGTTTACTGTAGTTCAAGTTCCTATTTTTGTCACCTTGTCCTTTTCTCTTTGTCCACCTCTTCATTTGCTTGATCTGCCGCTTCGGTGGTGACCTTTTTGTAAGGCAAAACGTCGTGTTTTTGCGGAACCCTGGTACCGCGGTGCCCTGACCTTACCCAAACCCTTTGGTGCTTCGGCGATGGGCAGCGAGAGCCATCTCTGCTCTGAGTAAACCTGTTGTGGTGAGACCCGTGTGGCTGGGCTGGGCAGCGTGCCTGGAGGAGCACCCCGCTCCTGTATTTCCAGGTACTGCTGGAAAGTGCTCAGCTAACTTTTTTTTTTTTTAATGTCACGTTGCTTGGCCAGACTCCATTAAAATTTCACTTTCTGCCACTGCGTTTGAGCGGCTTGGCTCGGTGGTTTATACCCGGGAAACGACTTGTGTGTAAAAGAAGGGCAGAAAATCAGACTGTGGCCTGAATCGCACCGTCAGCTTCTGCTTTCTTTCTTGAAATCTACTCGTGAGCGCGGGGAGGAGTGAATCTGTAATTCCTGTGTTGGCGAGGCCGGCTCCCAGCCCCACTTGTGTCCTTATCTAGACGAGGAGGCCTGCAGCTCCCTACATGGCCGAGAGGACGGTGGGAACCGTCCCCACTGCAGCTGGTGCCCTTTGAGAGGCAAAATCTCTTCCTCTGCCACCACAACTAGAGGAGCGCTCGGTGCTGCCCTGGTAGGAGCGAGCAGAAAGCTCTTCCGCAGCCCTGGCCTCGGCAGGAAGTGAAAGGGTCGGGAGCGAGAGGCTTCTGAAGGGGCAGTGAATTGTTTTCTCCGGTGTAGAACCAGCACCAACCTCCGTAACTGCTGCTCTGCTCTCGGGGGGGTTGTTTCTTCCTGTAGTGCCGCGAAGGCGACAGGAGTGCGCTGGCAGAGGGTCTGAGCAGTCGGGGTGCATGTTGAGACTCTATTTAGAGGGGCTGATCTCTTGAAGTGACCGTTTCAGCCCCAGAATGCCCAGTTGTACCGTGTTCTCTTAACCGCAAGGACGGTGCCGGTCCCTCCTGAAGCCACCTCTGGCCTGCCTTGCCGCACAGGACAGAGCTACGGGTGTGCCTTGGTTTATTTTCAGGTGTAATTGGATTATTACAACAGGCTTGGGCCTCTGCCGTTGTCACGGGCTGCCTCGGCCTGGCTCTGCTGTGGCGAAGATGAAACTTACCTCGGTAGCGTGTCATCAGAGAAATTCCCTCGAAACCCGTTCCTAGCCTGGCCCTTGGGTGGTGACACGAGCCAGCAGCGTGCAGGGAGTGACAACAGCGAGGGGGAGCCCGGTGACGACAAGGCACAGAGGATCCCTCGGGTCTGTGCCGTCGTGTGGCTGCGGGTGCTGCCCGGGGAGCTCTGCCCCTTCGTGCCCTCCTTGTGTCCCCCCTCTCCAACAGCCCGGCCCTGCCCGTGCCAGCTGCATGTCCCCCTGCAGGAACAGCGTCCTGGGGACCTAGAAATTATGGCTGGTACATGCTTGAGACTTAGGTAAAGCTGAGTGGTTCTTCTCTGCTCTAAAATACACCAGCTCTGCCCCTGAGGAAGGAGCCCCTGAGGGATCTGCAGGTCCTGGTGGGAGCGTCGAGGGTTTACTCGTAAGACACAGATTTTACAGAATCAGTCTGGGGAATCTTTGCTTCTCCTCAGTCACCTCAGAAAGGTTGGGCTGGTGCAGTCAGCTGGGCAGTGCTGTGGCTAATTACTGCTTCTATTCGTGCCAAAAATGAGTGTAGTAGGATTGCCAAAAGGTTGAGGGAAGGTTTGGGAGACTTTGTCTCTAGCAGCGCAAGTTTAATAAAACCGTGTGCTAATAGCCTCCGTTTTAATTAAGTGGTTGGGACTTTCTGTGCGTGTCCCAAGTGCCTTGTGCTGTACTTACCACTCTCCTGATTGCTCAGATTTGAATACATGCTCATTACAATTCCTGGGAGGCTTACAACGTGTAGTAGACCTCTGCCTGGACGGTTCGCTCCTTGGCTCCTCGACT
>NW_009717060.1:1507-2721 GCF_000703405.1 Apaloderma vittatum | reverse complement strand
TTCTATCCCATCCATACCACTCCATCTCATCACATCCTGTCCCATCCCATCCCACCTCACCCACCTCATCTCTGGCCAACCCGAGGACACCAGAGGGAGCTCTACGGCACTGCAGGGACCCCAGCCCCACATTTCCTTGGCCAAGAGATCCATGTAGGATCATCCACATCCCTGATATGGACACGTTATGAACAGACAAAGCTCCCTGGGCCCATCCCGCAAAACCCTGCAGCTCCCGCCACCAACAGTGCAGCCCCTCCTCAAGCCCCGAAGACGCTGCCTTCAAAGCAGCTCCTCCCCCTATACGTTGCCCCCATTTCCAGCATCTTGGGGTTGAAAAACGGCCGGGGAGGGTTTGGCAGAGGAGCCTCGCGCAGATTATTCAACAATTGTTTCCCATTTTGCGCCCTCGCCTGCCTCATCCTCCAGTAACAATGACGAAGAGCGGCGCAGAGCCAGCGCCCGCGGCAGGGGTGTTGAGATCAGGGACAGCACAAAAATATCTTCTCTCTGGAACAAATATTTACCAACCCTTCTGCCTTTTGTTCTTGTGGTTCTCATATACTTTTTTTTTTATATTTTTTTTTTCCAGACATTCACTGGCAAAATGTCACCAACCCAGAAACTTCGGGGTAGCTGCTTGGCTGCATTGGGCTTTGTTTTTCTCGCGCGCTAATTGTTAATGAATTTCCAGCCATTCAAGCCAACCTAAACCTGTGAGAAAAATCATCTTTTCGGCCCCGATTTTGGAGCTTTATGGCTCCTCGCAAAATCCAGGCATTTGCCGAGCAAAATGTGCATCATTTTGCGCCACGGGGAGGTGGCAGGGCCAGAGCCATCCCCGAGTGGGACGTGGCAGTGGGACGTGGAGCTTGGAGGGGTCTGAGCTCCCAACATTGCTCCGGGGATCTCAGCATTGTGGTTCCCGTTCCCAGGTGGGGATGGGTTACACAGGGTACATGCTGGGGTACCCACACCCCTAGCTGGCTCCTTGCAGATCATCCTTCTCCCCGCTCTGCCCCTTGGCAGGTTTTTCTTGCTTCCCTTTAAAATCCTAACACCACCCTCCCCCAACCCATGTCCACTTTTTATGGCGGCCAAATGAGAGCACGTGGATGATTTACAGGCATTGTGTTTAAAGAAGGGAGGAGGGAAAAAAAGAAAAAAAAACACAACTAAACTCCTTTTCTGGCACATAAACTCGTATCTTTGGT
>NW_009717060.1:1236-1471 GCF_000703405.1 Apaloderma vittatum | reverse complement strand
CCCCACCAGCGCTGCCCGTCTCCGTCCCCTCCTGTCCTCCCTGGGATGGCTGCGCACCCCCTCGCCCGCCCCCGCCGCCTCCTGCCCGTCTCCCTGGGGCTCTTCCAGGCCGCCCTGCTCCTCTTCTTTGCCCTCTTCGTCACCTATGACGAGCCCTCGGCGCGGGTGGAGGACGCCAGCGTGGCAGCCAACCGGCTCTACGGCATCTTCCCCCTCTTCCCGGACATCCAGGGGA
>NW_009717060.1:0-221 GCF_000703405.1 Apaloderma vittatum | reverse complement strand
ACGCTCCGTCTGCCCTGCCTGGCCCAGCCACCTGAGCAGCTCTGCTTCGAGGACTCATTGTATTTTAAGATCCAGGATGAGGATGAGGACAAGGACGCAGGGCTGAGAGGCAGTGCCGAGGAAGCAGCCCTGGCTCTGAAGGAGCGGGTTTAGGTACCGGCGTGTGTGCAGCCGCAGGGCAGCAGCTCAGGGTTTTGCTCTTTCTGCCTTGGAACCGGGGA
>NW_009717059.1:11673-11921 GCF_000703405.1 Apaloderma vittatum | reverse complement strand
TCTCCAGCCCCCTCCTCCCCTGCCAGAAGCCGCCGCTGCCTTTCTCCAACCCACATATGTCATGTCAACAATCAATGAATACAGGATCTGTGCTGGGAGGCAAAAAAAAAAAAAGGGGGAATGTGCTTTGATTTTCGGAGCAGCTTTGTTGCCTTGTCGGATTCACGGCCTCGTTCTCCTCTCCGAGCTGTCACCGAGGGTTTTATAGCACCGAATCCTACCAGGCAAGGCCAGGATACCCCGTGTCA
>NW_009717059.1:6482-11647 GCF_000703405.1 Apaloderma vittatum | reverse complement strand
CAAGGATGTGCCATCCACTGGGATGCTGCTACTTCTAGGGATTCTTCTATGCAATGGGAACAGAGATACTACTGCCCAGTGTCACCCAACATGGTCCTCGCTGACCTCAGCGACCCTCAGACAGGGTTGGAAATAATTAAAACCAACCCCGTCCCCACGGTGCAGCTGGCAGGTAGGGGGCCGAGCTGCAAGCAGCTTCTTTCACACCTCCTCCCCAGAACTGAAAAAAAAAAAAAGAAGAAAAAAAAATTGTGGTTTTGTTGGTTCCTGGGGTGGGTTGATCTTTGTGTCTCTGTGGACACGTATGGTCACCCAGGGACTGAGGGGTGCTTGGGAGCCCTGGCTTGCAGAGAGCAGGGATCAGGCACCCACAGCTGCAGCTCCTGCTGCCAGAAAGAAAAAACAAGGGGAAAAAAAAAAGAAAAAAGGAAAAAGCAACTGGAGCAACTGCCTATAGTAAATACCAGTGCTACCAGCTGTCACTCGCCGCTGCGGGATTCAGCGCTGTTGGAGTTCTGTCCTTCGTTAAGACGTTTACGGCGTGGTGGGACTCGAAGGAAAGGCAGGTCCAGGGCCCCCGCGTGAGGTGCAGGGTGGGAATGCCAGCCAGGGCCCAAAGGGCTCGCACGAGGGAAATCGTGCGCTCAGCAATCAGCTGTGTCACTTCGCTACCAGCTCCGACATCTTCGCTGCTAAATGCTGTTAGAGGCGGGATTGATTTCTGCACCAACGTTTTACAGCAGACCGTGATTTTTGTTTCACCAAGAGCCTGCAGCCAGGCTGGGGGCCATTGGTACGGAGCCCAGGTTTCCAGAAGTCATGAAGAAGCTGTTGCAAATTACTCCGGCTGTTGCAAGCGCCTCTATCGCTCTGCCTCCTGCAAACTAGATACATGCGATTTAAAATCCTGCTCATTTCCCTCACTGCTCTTGCACCCGTCTTCTGCACAAACATCTTTGCGAGGTCTAGAGAGACGGAGGAGGAGGGAAAAAGCAGAAAGGACAGAGCTGCTTGAACCTGTTCTCAGCATAAGAGCAATTCCAGCTTTGCAGCTCGCCCTGCAGAAGACAATAGGAGCTGTGTTGTTTCCAGGAAGGAAGCACCTGGGCCAGGTCATCAAAGCTGCTCCTTCATTAGGAGGTCAGGGGCTGCATCCAGCTCTCCCAACTCTGCTTTCATCCTCTTGGCTTTTGTTAACTCCCAAACTTCCCACCACGGACGGCTTTACACCGGGACCCCTCCCGAGCAGGCACCAAACGCTCTTCTCAGGGGACTCGAATAGGGACATCAGTGACTTCAGGAGATGTGAGCAGAAACAAGCCAGCTTGACCCACCCAAGCTCACAGGAAACGCAGGAACTTGAGGGTCCCAGCAATGGTCCCTGGCCATGGACACAAGTGCCGGGGCTGGTGTTGGAGCCATCCCCGGAGAAGCCCTTCCCTGTTGCCTCAGCCCCGACAAAGGCCCTTCTGCAGCTCAGCACTTCTACTCCTCCAAACATCACACTAAAAGGGGTAAAACAGAAGAGGGTAGGGTAGGAACCATTCATGGAGGTGCCCACTGGTGTTTTGCCAGCAAGACCACCTCCAGCAGCAACTGGGGCCAGACACTTAGAGCAGACAGAAAGGAAAGACAGAAACATCCCTGAAGCCACCATCATAGGATCTCCACACCCAACCCCAGTAAAAATCACGCCGGCTCAGCAGTAAGACATAAAAGACCACAAACGGATTCCTTCCCCAAAAGGCAGCACTGAAAGCTAAGCACAACAAAACCAGCAAAGATCTCAGAGCTCTGTTGGGAACCACCAGCACTTGTGCTGTCTCTGCATCCTACAGAGCAACCCCGAGGATCTGTTTTGTCCCCTTCTCCCTTGGACACTAACTTCAGGTGTCCCTCTCCTGCCTAACTCTCCTGGAGGAGAAAAAAGTTACCGATCCCTAATTATTTCCAACATTTCCTTGTTTCTACTGCACCGTCTTTGAGACACGCACTAAACACCTCAGGTGATCATCTTCCACTGCGTTTCCCCAACAAGCCAGCTATTTCCCCAGCTCTGCCACCCATCGCTCCCAGCCCAGCCAGCTCACACCCTGCACGGTTCCCACTCTCTCCAAGACCATAAATCCAGAAGCTCCTGGGTGAAACCATTTCCACCTCCAGCGCATAAACTCGTGGGATGGGCAGGGCGCTATCGCCAGCGTTCGCCGAGGTGACAAACCACCTCTGGATCATCACAGGACACATCTGTGCAAGAGGACACTTCCTCCCTCCATCGGGGTTGAAACAAAACCAGAAGAGGTAGGAACAAAATCATCCTGCTGCAAGACCAAGCCAGAAAAAACCTGGAGTGAGGGTCCCTGCCACTGACTGAGCCTCGCACAGCTGCTCCCCTCCAGCCCTTCCTCCCTCAGCTTGCTTTAAATCTAAAACACGCTCCGAGTCAGGCCAAAAGCTTTTTATGCTAAACAGAAACTGAAAGTCTTAAGATCTGGCAACGAGAGGCACCGGCAAAATTGTGTCCGTGGGGGGAAACGCTGGGGACAAGGGGAATGGGGGGATCTCTAAAGCCTGGTGCTCCCACGGAGGAGGGAGCAGGGAGAGCTTGGAAACACTTAAATGGCGAAACGTGTGGAAAAAGTAAGGACAGAGAGGCCAGGATGTTTAAGGTTCATTTTTAATCCCTGCCAATGAATTTCCATTCCGTGCCAAGTCTAAAGTAAACTGCTTTGATCTGAAAAGGAGGAAAAAACCCACATGCACGGATTCTTGGCTTCTTAAAACAATATAGACGACAAAGGAGGGAACTACGATGAAAATTAACACAGCGCAACTCCGCTGACGGTGACGTTTTAGAATGCCCCTTTCTTCTGAATAAAGAGCATTTTGGAGGCGAGTTGATTAGGAAGTAATAATTACACGCATCTGCACATCACACGCATCCCTCCCTCCCTCTGATCCCCCACCAGAAGCCACCGGCGCTTACGCCGTTTTCCCTTTTTACCCATTGATCAATCCCTTATCTTTCCGCAGCCAGGAGCGGGGCCTGGGGCCGTGAGGGGCTCCAGATGTGACCCGGCAGCCCCCTGTGCCGTGCCAGACCTCCCACCTCTGAGCTGGCCTCTCTCTTCTTCTATTTATACACCCGGCCCAGGGGTCCCGGTGCTCCCCTAACCGTTGCCAGATGCCGGCCTGGCCTCGACCTGCATCCCACCCCGGTCCCATCAGCTCCCTCCTGACCTCCCTCCCAGCCATCGCAGGCTCGAGCAGGGATGTCTGCTCCATCGTACCGAGGTCAACGCAATTATGACCCACCCGAGTTCCTGACTTAGGAGCAGGACTACTGGGCTGAGCCCAGGACCACCGCGGAGGATGCAACCACCCAAGCCCATATATGTGAGCAAATTCTGGCACAAAGGCAGCTGAGGGCTGCTTTAAGAATCCTCTTAGACCCCTACCAATTTTAGAAAGCGACTTGACTTCGGCAAATAAGTGGTAGGGTAGAGGCAGGGCTCACAGGCCACCCTCACATTTTGCCACTCTGGAAGGTGCCAGACATGGAGCAAGGACAATTTGTTGGGAGAAGGACACATCGTGCCCAGGGATGCTTCTGCTAACTTCCCCCTCCAGCGGGGAAGCTGGGAAAACCCCTCCAGAAGCTGCTGTTACCTCGCTGTTAGTGCTTCACAACAGCAGCAAGTTCGAGATGCTCCCAGGTGAGCCTGAGTTTTGTCCTGCTTTCAAACCAGGATATCCACAAAGGGAAAAAACAATGCAAATTAATCATCTCAGGCAGCCATCAAAAGGAGGCCTCATGATGGGAGACTACCCCCAGGGAGGACGCAGCTCTTGCTGGGGGCAAAGCACCGGCACAAACGCCAATCAAGCATAAATCCCAGCCCAAGGAAAGGGGCAGAGGGGTAAAACGAGGCACAGAGGCTACGCCTGGTCCGTGGACTTGTACCAAGTCATGAAGAAGCTGGTTTGGAGATCCAGACCCTCTTTTCTGATCTGCTCTAGCCACAGGGCTGGATCAGTCCCCAGGCAGCGCTGAGGCCATCACCCACCCGCAGGGACGGGAGAGCGCTCCCCATCCCTGCAAACACCCCTCCTGCACACCCACTGCCTCTGCACTACGTTCCCACGCAGCAGGGCTCTATTTATAGAGACCTCGGCCGCTAATTATAGACCGCAGCAATCCAAACAAAAGAAGGCAAACGCTCTGCACTTGTCGCTTCTTGGCTCCATCCCCTTATCCCGGCGCTGGTTTTGTGGCAGCTCCCGCACCACAACCAAAACCTCCCAAACCGTCTCGGCACCGTGGTGCTGGGTCACTCTCTTGCTGCAGCAGCAACAGTGGTTTTGTTGGGGACCAGGGGGTGTTTTACCAGGAGGACGGAGACCTTGCTCAGCGTGAGGCAATGTCAGAGGGTGCAGCCACCAGCAGCAGTTTGGGCATCTCCCCCTGGACAGAGCAGCAGCTCCAGGGAGGTTTTGCTCACTGTCCGGGCACTGGGTCCACCTCATCCCTTTGAGTGACTGAGCCAAATCCCTCCCAGCCCGGGCACGGCTGTTTCCCCACAGGTTGAGGCTTTCATCCTCTCTTGTTTCAAATATCCTGAAGTACCAAAGGTCTGAGCTATCTGGGTGACTCTTCCACCTCCAACCCAAGTCTCTGCACGCGTTTGGCTTGGCTTAGGTTTTTTGGCAGGCTTTAGTCTCTTTAGTGTTTTTTTTTCCTATGCAATGGGGAACCAGGGAATGTATCTCTTGAAAAAACCAAGGAAGTGCCACAGGACTGGGAAGAACACTGGGGCAAACACCCTCAAATACTGGCAATGCAGCTCCCAAGCCAGCCTCCAGCTCCCTGTCACCCTCCTTCCTGCCTTCCCTCAACTCAAGAGCAGTTCTGCCATTCTCCAGCTGCCGTAGAGAAACGTCAAATCCTGTACATCACCCGGCCCAGCACAGAGGTTTATCAAAGGGCAGGAGCAAGCCTGCACCAAGGGGTAATCGCAGCCATTCAGCACGGGAAGGCAACCCTGAGCGATCACACAACCTCTACAATCACCCGCGGCTGGGAGTGAGGAATTTCTGCACGTCTGAGCAGGCTCGGCTTAGCCAGGGCTCGGCAGAGCTGGGAACGGCCGCTGGCACGCTCCCCA
>NW_009717059.1:4216-6451 GCF_000703405.1 Apaloderma vittatum | reverse complement strand
TGTCCTCCTCTTAGCATTCCTGGTAGCCAGGAAGGCTTCGGGTGCCGGCATGAGGCTGGGGCTACGGACAGGAATGGCGCCCAGAGCGAAAGAGAGAGACCCTGAGGAGTGAGTCTGGCAGCTCGGCCTGGGTCTGAGGGAAAGGAGCTTTGTAGTCTGTGTGTGTCCTCCCCAATGCAGCAATCCTGCAAAACTGGTTTGAGTTTTCAGACTAAAAATATGGCAGAGAAGGGACAGACAGATGGAAGGATGGACATAGTGAAAGAAAGTGGCTTATGCACGCTTGTCTCACCTTTTGCTGAGGAATTTCTGTGCCCAAAATACTCCAACCCAACATCAAACTCGACCCACTCCACTGCAAAGCGCTTGTGCCCAAGGCTGCCTCATCCCATGGGCTCTGTGTACGCAGGACCAACATCTTTGCGGACCCTCTGAAGTCTCCCTTGCTTGTGGCTGGGCTTAGAGTCACCCCATCACTCTCCAACCCACTGGGGGTGAGGAGCTGAGTTTCCCTGGCCAGGCACAGGAGAGTCTCCGTCACCATCACCAGAGGGGAGTTCCCCTCCTGAGCCCACTCCTTCCGCTTTTAACAAAAGCAGATATTGCCAAAAGGTTCGAGGCAGAGCAATCCAATCCTCGCTTGCAACTGCCTGGGAGGTCTCCAGCCAGCTGCCACCCGGTTCGCAGCACACTCTGGTGGCTGTCCCCATGCCAAGGCCCCCATGGGACCCTCACCCGGCTCCCAGAGCAGGGGCAACTGGGGTAGACTGGATGTAGATCATCCCGCATGGGCTACAAACCAGAACTCCCGTGCAAAAAAATAAGTGTTCCTGCTGTGCTTGGGAGAGACACCTCCCGGGTGAAGCCTCAACCCTGTTATTCCCCCCACGGCCCGTGAAGGTGGTGGGGACACAGCAAGGAGCACAGAGAGCCACAAGCAGGGAGCAAGCAAGTACCTTGGGGCAGAAATCAGTGTCCTCCAGCAACTGAAGCAATGCCTGAGTACGGCGGGCACAGGGCTGGGTCCTCACATCCCTCACCCCCCCCTTCCCTCCTGCCCAGGGGCTTTTCCTCCCACTCCAGCCCGGCAAGGGAAGCTCTGGTGCCATGGGCTGGAAGGGGCCAGGGGACGCTGTGCCCAACTGTGGCCAAGCAACCCCTTTAGCGGAGCTGGTGCGAAGCGCATTGCGGATCCCACGCGGTGAAGTGCTCCACTGAAAGGTCAGGAGGGTATTTTTACATTGTGCGTCAGACCACAACGAGGAGGGAGCCACAACCATCTCCTCCATCTATGGCTGTGGTGAGGCTGGGACCATTTTTTTTGGACCGAGCCCTCCTGCCTTCCTCTGGGGGCACCACGCAGCGCTGCGGGGACAGCAGTGCTCTGTCCCTGGGGTGCCCTGCTAGGTCAGGGCTGTCCCACAGTACTGGAGGGTGCCGCGACCCTGCAGGGGCTGAGAACGGGGTCCAGTGTGGAGAGGTGCCAGCACAGTGGTACATCACACTGCCCGAGACATCAACCCACACTGCACATGTGCACACTCTCTTTTTGTTTGGGGAAATTTTCCATTCTCGAAGTGAAAAACCCTAAGACGTGCCTGGAGAAGCACAGGATGCTCCTCCTGTCCTCTGTGCTCTCCTGCAATGGTCCCCTGTGCTGCCACAAGACACACGGCTGGGGCACTGCCCGTCTGCTCCTGCCCAGACACAGCAGCACCTGGGGCAAGGTCAACCTCCTCAGGATGCAAAACAACAAAAGAAAAAATGAAAAGTTGTGTTTCCAAACATCCTTGCACCTCTAGCTTCGATGGGGCATCTCCCCACTCCGGCCAGCAGCACAGCGCTCTCCTATCAGCATAGGACATGAAATACCAGCCCAGTGCAGAGGCAGGTTGCTGAGACACTAAAAATCTCTTGGAAGCCTCCACGGCTCCTACTCGAGATATTTAAATTATTTAGGGCACTTGGATCGACCCCCAAAAAAAATACAAACAAACAAGGCATGAAACTCGAGCAACACTTGCTGTGCTGCCGGGCCTCCCTGTCCCACGGTGCCCTTGCAGGAGGCACTGACGGAGGACCAAGGCACATTGCCCTCGCAGGAAGCCTCCCCAGCGCAGATGCAGGTCCCCACGTGTCCCCACACGCCCGTGCTCCATGCGTACACACATGCCACCCTGCATCGCAGCACGCTCGGCTTCGTGAGCCTCCTAGGTGGATCCCAGCACGTGGGTG
>NW_009717059.1:673-4177 GCF_000703405.1 Apaloderma vittatum | reverse complement strand
TGGAGCTGGGAGGATAAACGAGCAGCCCTGGGTGGGCACAGCAGAGTTCACCCCACTGTGCTCAGAAGTCCCACTTTGTAGCTCGCAGTGGATGGATTTCCCTTCCTTTCATCTCCCCACTCTGTTTTACTGAGGGGAGCAGTGCCGGCAGCGCGCCGCAAGCTCCAGGGCAGGCAAGCAGCGAGAAGGCGTTCCAGCTGACCTACTTTCCACAGGTGGGCACTGCCAAGGCAATCCACCGCCACCAAACCACAGCCCGCACCGAGCAATGGGACAGAAAGGACCTTGGCAACTTCCCCAGCGCTCCCTGCCAGCATGGGATATGTTGGCAGCTGATCACTCCCACGCCAGGTGGGACTCAGATGCCTTCGAAACACCCACCATCCTCCACGGAAAGTCCACCAAGCTCTCATGCAAGTCTAGCCTGGCATTAAGTCCAACCCAGCAAGCACAACTCTTCACTAGTTTGACGGAGACCTCCCCACAGCACGTGCACCAGGAGATTCGCCCCACGCTCCTCTGAGCGCAGCAGGGGCAGCCCCAGCTGATCCCCACAGCCCCACCGTGGCCGCACACCCCCATCGAGCAGCACTCACCATCTCGTCGAGGGCGTAGCGCAGCAGCCCGTGCTCGTAGAGGATGAAGAACCGACGCTGCCATTTCTGCAAGAGAAGACAGCGAGGTGAGTCACTGTGGTGTCCCCTCCGGGGACGCTGGAGCCATACACCACAAAAGAACAGGTACCAAAACCGCTTTGGGGCAGGGGGCTCTTGACAACAGGGCACGTGCTCATGTTTCACGGAGCACCGGACCATGGTTGGCAAAAAAAAGAGGGAGGACGCCCTCCCCAGTGCTGTTGGGACCATTCCTAAAGGGCAGGAGTGTTGCAGAGGCAATGCTGCTCAGCCCCAAGCCCACTCATTTGGGGTGCTGTGGGCTTTGCAAGGCAAGGCTCTGCCAGGCCACCCGGAGGGTTGCTCACGCTAGCCCACATGGCTCGGTGCTGATTTAAAGCCTGGCTTTGTGGGCACCCAAGGGCACCTACTTCATGGGCTGTTTTGGTGTTTCTTCCCCATCCCACTCCTCTCTGCATTCAGACAGAGAGCTGACCCAGATTAATTGGACAAAGGAGAAAAATAACCAGGGATAAAAGACTCCAGCTCCTAGGCTGGAGCCAAGACTTTCCTTCTCCTCTCCCAAAGGACACCCACAAGGCCCATCAGTACTCCCCAAGAGACCCAAGACCTGCAGGACACCAAAAGGTTCACCTAACTAAGTGCTCCCAGCCCTCAGCTTCATCCTGCACCCAGCACTGTAGGGTGACAGGGGGTCGTGCTAGGTATCTCCCAGCAGCGCATGAGCTCGATTTGGATGGTGGCTACATCTCCAAGGGTGGCACTGCCCAGGCAGTCCTGCCTCCCCTGGCATCGTTGCTTCTGCAGCTGCACAGCAAACCAGATTGGAGAACTGATCTGGCTGGAAAACTGGTTTCCTTTTTTTTTTTTTTTTTTTTTTTTGTGTGTGCCAGCTTGTTTTCAGCCAAGAGCAAAAACTGGTTGAGCAGGCTGAAATAAAAAAGGTCCTAGATTCATAGCCCCAGTGCAGCAATTCTTATCTTGCTTTTCTCAGCCCTTCAGGCAAAGTCCAAGGTGCTCAGGGACAAGCAAAACTAGGGAGGACCCTGTGGACCTCCGAGTGCCCCAGCTGAGCAGGCAGCTTCTGCTCTGGGTGAGGGGATCTGAGTCCCACAACCCCTTAATGCTGGGCCAGTAAGCCTGCACCTAGCTGTGACTCCAAATAATGACCCACATACCCCAAGCTGAACTCAGAACCCAATTCTTGTTCACTAGGGTGAGACTTTTGGGGTTTTTTATTACTAGCAGCTCTGAGAGCGTTTTGGCTGCGTGACAGAGAGTTCACGGACCACTGCCATCCCTCCCACGCACAAGACAGCCCTGTCCTGGTGGCCCCAGTAGCAAGTTGCCTGGAAGAACAGCTTGAGGACAAGCTGGGAGTCCCTGTCACAAGCCAGTAGTGAAAGGACTTCAGTCTGGCCACATCCTTCCGGGCTTCACAGCCGTCCAGGGCAGCCAAGTTGGGGATGCTCTGAACCCACACGATGGTGCTGGTTCTGCAAGGCATGAGCAAAAACCTTTGGGCAAGAGTTGAGTGTGCCCTGCTCTTTTGTGGGTCTCTGCTGCCAACAGACCCAGCTTCAGAGCTCTGCAGGGTTGTAGAGCAAACAGGAATCACTTTTCAGCTCCTTCCTTGCTGCCTGAAACAGCGGTATCCGCATTAGGGAAGGGGATGCAGCCTCCCCGCAGGGCTCTGGGCATACTCCTGACGAGGTGCAGAAAATAAAATTGTTTCCAAGCACCAGATGGAAACTGGGTGCCTTGCTGATGGTCCCAGCATGACTCAGAGCCACAAAGCTCACATCCCAAAGGCCTGAGAGCCTTCCCGTCAGCATGACATGTATCAGGCCAACCAGATCCCAACCAGAGGGCATCAAAAAGCAAGAGCAGCAAGCAAGAAAACTGCACGGACTGCACCTGCCCAGCATCTGCAGCGTCCTAGCCTGTTGCCCAGCACGGGAGCCCTTGCGTCCCAGGAAAGGCATTCAAGCCTTGCTTCAGGAAACATCTCCCGTCTCCCTGGTTTGCACAAGGCGATGGGTGCAATGCTTCACTTACCCGGGAGCGATGGACAGGGTTGTCAAAGTCTGTTCCTTCCGGGGCCAGCAGCAGCCAGCCACCATAAATGGGTTTGGCCTGCAAAGAAACAGCAGAGAAACATGTCAGGCACAGAGGAAACAGCCTCACCGTGGAGCAGCACCACAGGGGATCGATGGCTGGGGACCACAGGAAACTCCACCAGCCCCTGACGCGAAGGCAGCTGCATGAGTTCAGGCTCCTGCACAGAGGCGAACTCCCAGTGCAGGGAACACGATGCGATGGCAGCCCATGGTGTTTTACACACTGTGTGCAAATGGGACTGAGAGGAGGACTTGGAAGGAAATAAACACCAAATTCATCTGCTTCTGCACGATACTGCTCTGAGAGCACCAACCTCCCAGGTACTGCAAGGCTGCAGAGCCTGTCCTCATCCACAGCTCTTCCCCTCACCACAGGCAGCGTGCCTCTACTCCAGCGCAAAAATATACTCCAAAGGAGAGCCTGATGTTTTCCTTTTGTTAATTAAGAGAGGGGAAAAAGTACCCAGCGCTGGCAGTTCTCCAGCTCACAGCCGCTTCCCCCCGCCAGCCCGCTCCTCCCCTCCAGGAAGGTCAGAACCAGGCGGAGGGAAAACAGCCCATTCAGCCGGCCAGGAAGAGAAAGGGAAAGAATACTCGGAAAGAAATGCCTTAGAGGTCTGCCGTTTATCAGTGGGAAAGAAAATAAAACAGCCAGGCTCTTTCCACCGGTGGTTTGGGCACAGAAACGGCCAACGCGAAGCAGACCCGGCTCCACAGGGAGCGGTGGGATGGGCACCGGGTATGTCCTG
>NW_009717059.1:0-657 GCF_000703405.1 Apaloderma vittatum | reverse complement strand
CGCCCGCTGCCTGTCAAGCTGCAAACTATTAGCCAACGCCATTCCTGGCAAGGGCTGGGGCCAAATCCTGCTGCAAGAGTCAGGAGGCATTGCCACACCAGCGAGGCGGCTCCGCGGAGGTGCTGGGACGGGCGAGGTGGGAGGAAACCCAGGACAGATCCAGCTTCAGGAGGCCCTGGGTCTGGCGACGCTGCCTTCCACCATGAAACATGCTCAGAGACAGGGACACATGTTCCCAGCTCCTCTAGAAATTATTTAGTTAATCTTGTTGCTTTCATTCTTCTTTTTTTTTTCTCTTTCCTTAAAGCTTAAAACTGTTTCCAACTCAGTACCTCCCCTAGATTCCTCCTGCCAGTTTCTGTGGTTTTGTAATGTTAAAAAAAAAAAAAAAAGAAAAGTTTCCCCTCTGGAAAAATCCCTGCAAACAATAGAAGAAACTGCCTATGCACCAAAAACTGTCAAATGCATGAAGTACTGAGTAAGCAAAGTGGAAACAAGCCGGAGGAGCCCTTTTACTGTTTATAAAGTGAAAAGAAATAACAAAATCTCTTATCCCCCCCCACAACGTGACATATTGGCTCTAAGTGCTGCTCTCCCAGCAGCTGGGAAAACATGATTTGAGAAGACTTTCCTTCCTCCTCCCTCTTTAAAGAGGAC
>NW_009717058.1:0-201 GCF_000703405.1 Apaloderma vittatum | reverse complement strand
CACGGGATGGAAAGTTGGCAGCTGGTGAGAGGGGAGTGGAAAGAATGAGCTCAAACCCAGAAAAATGCGGCTGTGCTGGAGGGTGGGAGGAGAGGCCAAGGGGGGTCCATGGCTGGGCGCTGGGAAACGAAGGGAGGAAGGAAGCAGGAGGTGCTGGCGAGGGGCCGGGGGCTGCCTGCGGCCCCCCACTGGGGCCACCAC
>NW_009717057.1:583-905 GCF_000703405.1 Apaloderma vittatum | reverse complement strand
TGTGTACCATAGACATTATGCAACTTATTAAATACAGCGATGAATTGTCAACATTTTTTTCGCCTGTTAGTTCCGCCGATCCGGGCAGGATTTATTTTCAGAACCCAGGTCCCGGAGCTATGAGGCGCGGTTTCTCTGCCTTTAAATAAAATTGGTCAAATGTTGACAACCTTTAAGCCAATCTAACGCTCAAGATTACTGATGGGAAACTAATGAGAAAATATCAGATCGTCCGGCCTGGGGGCTCCTAATTAAATCTTAGCTGATTGAAAAATAAAAGCGGGTTCAGGGGCGTGGGGGGGGAGGGGAGAAGCGCCGGGCC
>NW_009717056.1:0-464 GCF_000703405.1 Apaloderma vittatum | reverse complement strand
ACACTAGACACCCTTTCCTCTGTCTCATATCAGATCACCATGTTCAGAGTCTAGACAAGATCTAAGCTTTTCCCTTTTTCTCTCCAGTCCTTGTAGCACTGAGACTCGTCTGCACCGAACATGGCAGCGGAAAGAAGAGGCTTCCCTTTTGTAAACATGGCGGGATAGGTGATTCAAAATTTAATTATAAATATGAACATATATATGCATGTACAAATATATAGAGAGACTTTATGCAGAATATCTATACTAAAATAATGTTAAGAAGAAAGGCTCTTAGAAATCAGAAAATTCCATCATAGTTCTGCACAATGATGTTCACACTGTTCAATCCTTCACAGGAATTAAAGATAGGTTCATAAGCTTCCTCCACAGGATCTTGCCCTGTTAAAGCAGATCACAGAATGACACAGGATCACAGGCTGTTAGGGGACGGAAGGGACCTCTAGAGATCATCTAGTCCA
>NW_009717055.1:559-1533 GCF_000703405.1 Apaloderma vittatum | reverse complement strand
ATGGGAGCGTGGGAGGAGGAGACGAGCCCAAGAGAAGTAGAAGTGGTGGCCCAGGAAGAGGACACGAGTGGCCCTGGCCAGACGGGGACCAGCTGGGAAGAGCCAGAACAAGGGGAGGATAAGGTGGAGGGCCCGAGCGTGGAGGCATCGCATCCCTCGGAGGATGAGGAGAGGAGACCCCCCAGCCCCGGCGAGGAGGATGCTCAAGAAAAGGAGACCCTGCAGAGTGAAGTCAAAGCTGTTCATGCCATCTCTGTGGGAAGCCATCCAGTTTTGCCCACAGAAAGTCACCTGGAAGAGGACCTTGTTGATGGAGAGCAGGAAAAGTTTGAGCATCAGGAAACGCCCATTTGTGAGATGGAGCTGGCCGCAGAGGAGGAAAGGGGACAGAAGATGTTCCCCAAGCAGGAGATGTTCCCAGAGCAGGAGCCCTCAAGCATCCACGAGGCTGTCCCAGAAGAAGAGGCTTCATCAGGGGCTGAAGGAGATGCCATGGGAGAGGAAGCCTCAGGCAGAGCGAAAGATGGTGAGGGAGAAAAGGGAGAGACCAGCGGGGAGGTGCTGGGAGGGGAAGACCCTTGGGCAGGAGGGACTGCAGGACCTGAAACCCTGGGGCAGGAGAGTAGAGCCCAGGAGGAACCTGGGGACCTGGAGGAAAACAGCTTTGAGGAAGAGGTGCAAGAGCAGGGGGAGCTGGAGCCAGAGCAGGGAGAGGAGCCCCAGGGCAGGGGGAATGATGGCAACAGCCAAAAGCCCAGTCCAGAGGACTGGGAGGTGACAGCAGAGGACACAGAAGGGTCTCTGGTGACAGAAGAGCCAGCCTGGGCAGATGACACCCCGATGAGCACAGGAGGGCTGGAGAGCGAAGAGCAAGATGCCGCGGAGCTGGAGGAAACCCAGGAAGATGATGAAGAAGATGCTGAGAGCTGGAGGATGAACCAGCAGCAGCCGCCGCTGGAGACCGGGCTGGCGCC
>NW_009717055.1:0-540 GCF_000703405.1 Apaloderma vittatum | reverse complement strand
CACCCTGAGCCAGCAACCACAGGTGCCACTGGGCAAGGGGACAGCCAGGAGCCAGCAGAGGCTTTGGAGGAGCCGTGGGAGGCGCGAGGTGAGGATGCTGATGACGAGCTTGACTCAGAGCTGGGGCAACCGGAGAGCAGTGCCATGGGCCCCGAGGTGCCGAGTGACAGCACCGAGAGTGATGAGGAGGGTGCTGGGCGATCAGGAGAGCTGGAGCCGACCCCAGGGACGGGCAGGAGGGTGGAGCTGGAGGACACACTGCCGGACAGCACGCCCTAGATGCTGGCTGCGATTGCACCTGAGCAAAACCCACCAGAGACTGAGGAGACCACCAAGACAGCCCTTGCACCCGAGATAGCTCCAGAGGGTGCAGGGTGCCTGGAAGGGAAGGACAAGCCACCGACTCCCACGATGCCAGAGAGCCACGAAGAGGAGGCAGGGATGGAAGTAGCTGCTGTGGAAGAGGGTGCTGAGGAGGAGGAAGGTTATTTCATGGTCTCTGCTCCCAACCAAGAGGTGTCCAGCTCGGAGGAAGCCGAG
>NW_009717054.1:1239-7581 GCF_000703405.1 Apaloderma vittatum | reverse complement strand
CGGTGCCTTGGCTGTTGGTGTTTGCGCACCGACGTGGTTGAAATTAAACAGCGGGGGACCGTGCTGGGATGCGATAACACTGTCTGGGGGCGCTGGGTGCTCCTGGGGCGGTGGGTTCCGAGGGAGACAGCCTGTTACGCGGTACCGTGTTACGGTGCTGCTCAGGAGGTGCCGGTGTTTTCATCCCATGTTCACCTGGCATGCCTACGCTGCACGGCAGCAGCTTCCAAACGGAACCTGCGCTCCAAATGGCTGTGTGGGTTTGGGGCAGAACTCCATAACGATGCTGTTGTTGAAAGCCTGTGATGCCAAATGTTTGCTTTCACTTTCAGAAGATGCTGTGTTAACAAGAAACTCCTCTGGGAAGTTAACTGGCACAAACCATGGGCTCTGTGTCGCTGCGACTAAAGGGCAGAGAAGGGATTGTGCATGTTCAGCTCCGGTGTGGCTCTGCAGGTGCCCTGGGTGGAGCTGAGGGTGCCAAGGACCCGTGGGGGCAGCACAGCTGCTGTGCTGTCCTGGGGGAAAGGCTGCCAAGGCCCTGGGTGTTCTCCACTATTCTTCAAGATCAAGCTGTGCTTCCTCTCAGCCTGGGCTGGGTCACTCGCTCCTGACTGGGCTGTGCTGGTTTTCCCCTCAGATCTTTCCAAGTGCCGATCGTGCTTTTGTGTGGTTTTGATTGACAGGGTCTCTGTGAAATGACCAGACCCTTGGCTCTCAAAACAGAGATGGTCAGGATGGTCGTTCTCGCTGGCGAAATCTGCCTTTATCCTGCTGAGCTGGTGGAAGTGGCAGAAGCACGGGCATACCCAACTGCGCAGTGCAGGCGAGCAGCTGCGTGAGGCTCGGTTCCTGTACAACGCTGCTGGTGCCCCTCCAAAAGTACCGGTAGAGCCTGTTACTCAAACACAGCTGCCCGTGCCCGAGCTCAGCACACCCCTCCCACAGAACAGGAGTGCTTGTGGCGTATCTGGATTTCGTACCACACGCCCAGTGCCAGAGCCCCTTCGTGTCACCAGAGTAAACCAAACACTGCCGTAACCCCCTGGGGAAGAATCCTGTTTACAGAGCAGATCTTCACGGCAAGTACAAAACGGGGACACGTGCGCGGCTCCCCGCTCAGACCGGGTGGCCGGCCGGGGTGCCCCCGGTGTGGGTGGCAGAGCTTCATCACTGCATTTTGTTTTGGTTGCTGAGCGTGGGGAACCCTTGAGGCAGCAGCAGGACCAGTGACCTCATCACTAATTGTTCTGGTTTTTTAACCCCATCTTCCAGGACTGTGGCCCATAACTGCGACTTCTTTTTTTGGCATTTGTAATTTCACAGTGAGTCGCACGTTTGGCAGCTTAAGGATGCCACAGTTTCCCTGAGCTGAGGGTGCCAGCAGTGCCCCAGGAGGAAAAATCTCTTTGCCGGGCTCAGTGGCAATGAAGGAGTGGCTCAGGAGCACATGTGTGACTTCCCTGTTAAATAACAGCATGAGGGAGATTTATTCTGAGCCTGTTAAGCTGGTCCTGTGTTCTTCTTAGGCTTAGTCTTTTTATCTCTACCCATCTTCCTCCTCCGTAAGACCCACTAAATAAGGCCAAAAAAAAGAAAAAAGGTGGTTGGGGGTTTTTTAGTCCTCCCATGAAAGTTCTTGTCATACTTCACTGAAAACAATGCAAATAAGTGTTTGCCTCTCTCGTGCCTCTGAGTGAGTAGATGAGAGGGGAAATATGTTTTCTCATTTCCTAAATATAGCTGGCTGTAACTGCTTCCTTGACAGCCTTGAATGTCATCCAGGTCAAAGATCCAGCAGTGGGAAGAAGTTAAATCCTTTCTGTGTCACCCTGACCTTTTTTGTGTTTGAACACAACAGCGTGGACTATCAGCCAGTTTCAGGGAGGGACATTAAAAGTACTTGGTGAAAGAAATCGAACAGCGGGAGTGTGGCAGGGGAATGATTTCAGTTGGGGGTCGTTCTGCTGGTTTTCTAGGTGAAAATTCCATGATGAGGATGTTTAACCGGCTTGGGTTTGTCATCCTAGGAGGGCTTTTGTTCCTTGCAACTTCACTGCAATACTTAAGAGAAAAGAACCATGAATCCTATAGTTAATTGTTGAGCACCTTTATCCTTCACTAAAGGTTGTGAGCTCTCGAATCCTAAAATAAAACAAATACTCTGGTGCTGAGGAGGAAAGAGGACGTTGCACGAGGGCAGAGAAATTAGGCCACTTGGGGAATGTGCTGTCAGGCCTATTTCTGTCCGTCAGAGCAAACTCAAAGGACACTAACCCTGGGGAAAGAGCCCTGCGACCCTTTGGTCGTTGCTCTGTTGCTCTTGCCTTGTCTTAACACTGGAGGTGGCATCTGCCTCAGCCGTTCATCTGCTTCTGCAACCTCTGGGGAACCAGATTCATCTCACTCCTTCAGCTGAGCTCCCGCACCACTTGGTAGTGACTGTCTCATGCTAGAACTATTATGTCAACCGTAAGGGCAAAAATACCTGGCCTGTGTCACCGTGGGTGCAGTTCTCTGCTGACTGAGCTCCTATCAGGATGTGAAGATGGGAGTCTTGTTTTTAAGAGGTTAGACAACGTGTGATTTGTGACTACTGCCGCCACACATCAGGGTAAATCCTGTGTCACCAGTCCAGTGCCGACATCAAAGAGGCCCAGAGAATAAAACTGGAGAAGTTTGATTAGAAGAACCTTTACTTTAAACTTAGCTCATGCTTTAATTAGTGTCATCTATTAACATTTTGAAGAGAGATGGTTTTGGCAAACAAAGCAGCCATTTAAAAGGCAGCCATTTGGAAAGCCAGCAAGGAGTACAGATGATGCTCTTGGTACTGCAGCAGAAACCTCCCTAACTCTGCACACAGTCTCATTTTTCTTAAATAAAACTATTTCCAAGCCATCCTTGTTTGGGTTTTTTTTTTTGTTAAAGGACAACTCCAACTTAAAACGAGCCCTTCTACCTGTGATGCCGTTAAAAGATCAGGCTTTCACCCGAGGTGGTTGCTCACAGCTTCACGAGATGTGATGAAATAATAGAGCTAAACTAATGCAGGAGCTCACTCGTACCAAAATTGGCATTCTTTGGAAGGTTTAGCTCCTTGATGCAGCCCACTGTGTCATCAGCTGACTCCCAGCATCCGCCCAGCGAAGAATCAGGACCACACGCTGGGGTCAGGACAGGCAGAACGAGCGACCTGGGAGCTGATTTCACTCCTGTGCTACCCCTGCGCCCTCGTCCCGCACAGGCAGCAGTGCTTTTAGACCCCTCGAAGCTCTGAGCTGCTCTCACGGATGTTAAGTCTGAGCTTGAGGCCTCCTGCATCCCAGGAGGAGGATGCTTTCCAAGGGTAGTGGTCCCCTGCTGCTGGATAAGTGCCTCGTATTGATGTTCGAGGCGTGAACTCATGACAGTCCTGTTCTAATTACTGTTTTTATGATTCCTAATGACAGGCTTTAGGTTTTTAGGCTGCTTATGGATTTCAGGGGTGTGGAGTGACAGTTGCTCACTCGGAGCTTACTGACCTCCTCCAGTCTGCGGGGTTTGGAGATGACTTCAGCCTCCTCCCGCACACAGATGGATTCCCGGGCTTCTCCTGCGCTCCTCACGCTTCAGCAGCTCTCCAGGGAGCGCGCTCCCGTGGAGCAATCTGCTCGCTCGTGGCCTTTGAGTCACAAACAAGCTATTTCCCTCCTCCTGCTCTACCCCTGCAAGCTAAGCTGAGGTATCCATGTCACTCTGTCACGGCATTGCTCCTTCTCGCCTGCGTTCGCTTCGCTTTTCTAGCGATTCTTAAGCCGTGACTGGCAGGCGCTTCAGTGGCCGCTGCCGTACGGCTGATTCCCTGTGATCCCCTGCCTATAGCCATCTGTCACCTACCTGCCTTAAAGTTAAACTCTCCGGTGACTGAAATAAAAGCCTGTACCCCAGGACTGTGTCCCAGTTAAGCCTCAAGCCTGTCGCTGCCTCGCCGTGGGGCCGGGGTGCCCTGCTTGCCCCAGGGAGAAGCAGTTTAAGCGCCGTGCCGAGGGAAGCGGGTCCCGGCATCAGCAGCAGGAAGCTCCGGGACTCACAGTGATCCCAAGCTGTTCATGGGGGAATAGGTGTGATGGGTTTGGACTGGCTCATACAAAAAGAGTATCTGCTGAACGGATCTTTCCCCGGTGAGGAGTTTCACTGTGCGTGAGGGACAGATGTGTGGTCTTTTAAGCACTTCCTTTGTTCCTGAGCTTAAGGGTTTCCTGGATATTTGGCCTTGCTATGCTGAAAGGGAGTATCTATCCCTTGACCTTGACTTGTCATCTGCAAAGAAGTCATCTAAAAAAAACCCTCGGGTACGTGACGGAGATGCGCACTGCTGAAGGGTGCTGGAATGCTCTGCGGCCTCCCAGCGAGCACCAAGCTGCGTGGTTTCGTCCTGCCACAGAGGAGCCCCGGTTCACGCTGCTGGGTGGGTAACAGAGCAGTTTTTCATCTTTTAAATAAAAGCCTGAATTTACCTTTTGGCAGCTTCAGCTCTATATTTAATCCTTTGATTCATTATTGATGTGAAGACTGTGGATGGCACAGCGGCCACCCGATTCCAGGTTTCCATTCACTCGGTTTGCAAAGTGCTGCGTTGAAATGAGTCGGGGCTACGCTGGTGGGGGTGACGGCATCCTGCAGGGAGCTTCCCGAGATGCGGGGAGGGAGGGGGGACAAGAACCAGCATGGCAAGACTCTCTTATGCTGAGCATGGAAAGAGGAGATGCGAGTTCCCAGATGTTGCAGAGCTGAGGGCTGTGGAAACCAATTTTCTCTCAGTCTGAAAAATACAAGATGGGGCTGCTAATGCTGCTTCTCGTTCCTAACCTGCTCAGGAGATAAACCAGGGATTTCAGACTCCAATCCAGCACCCTTCCCCAGTAGTAAATACATGTGGCATTACTGAGTGATGTCATGGCTGGAGCACATCCCAGCGAGGCCAAGCCTGGATCAGGTTATATCTGTCTTCTCAGAATATTGGCTTACTCCCAAAGGAGCATATTGCCGGTCCGAGGGCAGCAACTGAAGCCACCTTCCCCAAGGTCATCTCTCGCGCACACAGAGCAGACAGCCCTCGCTTCCGCGTACGCCGGCGCAGCCAGAGCCGCCCCCGCACGAGTGGCCGTGCAGCCATGGCGGCTGCTGGCCACACGCAGAGCAAAACCTCTCGGCTTTCCTTTCCTGGCGTCGCTTTGCGTTGGCACCAGTGAGGATCCCCAGCCCTCCTTCCCAGGGCTTCATCACCTGGTCGCTCTTGAGGCACAGTGTGAAAGGAGGAATAAGAATCATGCCTGGTTCAGCTGTAAATAACCACCCTCCTAGTTCAGTGTGGGTTTTTTTGCACTGAGGCTTGCACCTCGTGGCTGGGAGCGTCGCAGCGAGAGCCCGGCTCCCCTGCAGACCTGAAACGCTGCCTGTTTCACTCAGTGAGGCCACCCGGACTGAGCTGGAGTTGGGCGCCTTTCAACTTTCGTTGCCCTTGATCTTGTTAAATGGGTACAAGTTTGTCTTGCCTGGAGCAAAGCTGGAGTGTAGGCATAATGAAACCCATTCGCTCTCGCAGGTCAGCCTGGCAGAAGGCAGTAAAGTCCTGCCTAAGCAAACTGCGCTGCTTCGCTTCTAGTTAGGCCATAATTGTAGTTAAATGATGCAACTCTTTCAAAATAGATCAGGCCTAATTAGCCACAGGTCTAATTGGAAGACAGATGGAAGCGAGGTGTGACATGCCTTGAGTAAAGGGGAGGCAGGGATGTGCGTGGTTCTGGTACCCTGCAGCGCTCGGGGGGCCCCACAGCCCCTTGGGTCCCGCCACACTTGGCCGTAGTTGCCGTATCCCATGTTTCCTCACTGGAAATCTCACACCTCCTCCATCCATCAGCATTTCCAAATGAGCTGCTTCCTCCTCCAAACACAGCTGGAGTGTAAATAAATCCCCCTCTTGCCACAGACCCCACAGGGCGGGGGGAAGATGCGACACTCATCTCCGTGGCAGCCACCCAGACACGCAGAGCATCAAGCGTGGGCTGGTGTGGAACAGAGGGCTCGTGCTCTGCCCGTGTTTGCTCTGAGCTTTTTCTGCTGTTGGGCCACCACAGCTCCACAGCACCTGTCTCACCTCCAGCTTTGCGCGTGCTTGTGTCAGACCTGGGCTCCTTACAGCCTCGAAGGGGACAGCCTTGGGTTTTGCAGCCTCCAGCCTCAGCAGCGACAAGGGATGGAGATTCCTCCTCTTCGCAGACAGCAAGTGTGCCAGGAGAGGAGCCCAAGTGGCCAGCAGGAAGCAACGTGGGCCACACAGTGTGTCCCTGGGCCGCTCGG
>NW_009717054.1:0-1226 GCF_000703405.1 Apaloderma vittatum | reverse complement strand
GGGTGGGGGGGGGGCCCTCTGGTGTGCCCACAGTCGGCTGTCACATCCCCTATGACCAGCCAATACGGATTAATTGCAACCAGTTTAATTTTGTGTCTGTAAATTAAGCTGTTTGACGATTAAATCCGGTGATACAAAGAGACCTCCAGGAGCGAGGAGGACATTAACATGCTAATAGAGCTTGCTGGTAGAAGGTTTACTTAGACACATCCCAGGGGGCCGATGACAATTAAAATCCTAAGAGACTCTTCTAGAAAGAGGATGCTAATTCAGGCCTGCTGGGAAGGGAGATAATGATTTATTATTATTATTTTATGTAGCCCTGCAACCTCCCATTCAAAAATGCCTGAGATATTTTAGGACAGGTAAGTCAGGAGAACTAACAACAGTGATGACACCTACAAGTTGTCCTGGAGCCACCTGAGGGGAGAAACATCTGCAGAAACCATCCTGGTCAGCAAGGCAAGAGAGGAGAAAGAAACATGACTGTGTGAAGGCACATCAAAGGAAGTGGCCAGGAGAGATGAGATCTGCAGGCCTGGCAAACAGTCATTTCAGCAGAGCAAGAAGGGCGTGACTGTGGCAGGAGGGAGGTGTCGTTTGCTCTGAAATGCCCCGAAGAGATACTCAGCAGAGGACATCGAGCCCACCCACCTTGCTGTGCACAACTAGTACAAAACAGGAAGAGATTACACAAGATTTAGGATCAGGGGCTTAAAATACAATGACCTCTGTGATAAATGTACATAGGGAACAACACTACTAACCTTGATGTGCTCTGGTGTAACGCGTGGGGCAGGGGGGATGTTCCACCATCGTCAGAACCACACACGTGCACCAACAGAACATTTTTAAATGCAGACGGTCACTCACGTCAAGCTTGGCTCCTGTGAGTTGTGAAACACATTGTAATGGCTTTTCCACAGAAGCGAGATGACAGAAGCCTGACAATGAGCAAATATATAAATGTGTACGTATTTGTTCACTCACTTCTGAGCGTACTCAACCCATCGTGCTCAGGTGCAGGTAATAATTGCTGTTTTCTGCCAGAGTTAATTTGTACCTTGAGCTACCCAGAAGGGGAGTCTTCCTCAGCAACAACCGCAAACAGAAGGAGCCGGTCTCTTTCCTGCCGAAATTAAGATTGCGGAGGTAGTTTCTTTCTTCTTCTCCCGGCTGTTACAACTAGGTGGGACTAGCTGTGTACTCCCACCGCCACACGCCGC
>NW_009717053.1:0-1052 GCF_000703405.1 Apaloderma vittatum | reverse complement strand
GCACTGGGGAAAGAGCAGCCCCTTCCCTCTTGGAGGGGAGGGCTCCAAGCCCCATCTCTGTACACATTAATGGGGGGACATGCGCTGATCACCCTTATCCCCCTCTCCCTGACCAAAGCCATTTTGGGGTTCTCAGGGAGCACAGAAGGATGCTGCACGCTGGGGACCTCATGTTGGCCGTGGGTGCTGTGCTTCTGCCAGCTCATGGAGAGCCCTGGGGAGGTGGCGAAGAGCTGGGGGCCACGGGGACAGCATGTAGAGGTGTCTGGGGAGCTCCAGGGGGGCTTTTTGGTGGCAAAAATAATGCTGGACATCTCTGGGACCTATGGGATGCAGGGCACGTCAGGTCCTCAACAGAGGAGGTGGTGAGGAATAATCCAACAATATCAGGGATGGAGAAACATCGTCTGATGGATCAGAAAATCATTCACCCTGCTCTGAAGAATGAGAGCTCTGCAGTCATGCACCAAATGAACCCTGGACTCACAACGAGGGCGTCAGGGTCTGTAAATCCCAGAGGGGAAAATGCCCTCTTCCCTGGGGAAGGGCTGTGCTGCTTTTACAATGTGAAGACCAAGAGAAAAATGCACCCAAAACAGTGATGGGGAGAATGGGACACCCCCCAGCCGGCACGTCCCTCCCAGCACCATCCCGTGGGGCCACTCAGGTGAGGGTTCAGGTCCTGTGTCTCATCGTCATCGACGGCACACGAGCACAGTGAGTGCCACAAAAGGCAGTGGCAAGGAGGGAGTGAGATGATTAAAGCATCCTTTGATGAAGAGAAAATTAATAAACAAGCAGGCAATTGCGCCGGGCTTTATTTACTCCAGGATGACAGCGTGGAGCCGGCGCGGCGAGGCCAGGTCCCACATCAAATGGTGGGGCAGTGCCGGACACGAGAGGACCACGCCACCGCCTCTTCTCCAGGGGGTTTTTCCTGGTCCCGAAAACCCAGGAAAGTCCGTGTGACTGTTCCCGAGAGCAGGGCCCCATCCCGCACAGGCAAGGGGTACTGGAGTGAGCAGGAGATGTTGTGTGCTGCGGTGGCATCC
>NW_009717052.1:22667-22918 GCF_000703405.1 Apaloderma vittatum | reverse complement strand
CAAGGAGCATCCACTAGTCCCCTGAGCTCCCAGCCCCGTAGGCTAACGATGCTGATGATGCTAATGAAGCAAACCCAGTTTACAAGGTACAGCTTGGCCTGGGGTTGGCGCGTCCCCATTTACAGGGCATGAGTGTGCCTGCAAATCCAGAGCAGCAGGAAAGACTGATTTCTCCCCGAGGAGCCTCTGGCAGAAAGGAGAGGCAGAGAGAAACTTTTCCCTCTGACACAGGATGTGAAGGGGACAGTGGC
>NW_009717052.1:20847-22604 GCF_000703405.1 Apaloderma vittatum | reverse complement strand
ATGATGGGCAACAATGGCCCCATCCCATCCCATCCCATCCCATCCCATCCCATCCCATCCCATCCCATCCCATCCCATCCCATGGGCTGGGCACACTCATCCCAAGCACACCAGGGATGCATGAAGGGACATGACAGCAGCATCAAGTGACCCCAGCCCTGTCACTGATGTTACCACCGTGTCCCTTCCTGCCAAGGCTGGGCAGGCATGAGGGAAAGGGCTGCTCTACTCAAGCGCAGCAATTTTTCCAAACCTGCTGCTTGTGTTGTGGCATTTCTGGCCACTTTGAGGGCTGAGTCTGGGGATGCCCGAGCCTGGCTCTCACCTGGTACGCAGGTTTTGCAACTCAACCCATCCTACTGGGGATCACAAAGTGCTCTGAAGAACACCAGCACCGGTCTTGTAGGATTTTCTCTTTTGCTTTCTTTAACACATGCCTAATGTAAATCCCTCATTTTCGTGTCTGTATGTGTTGACTTGAGAGGGAGTAGTCCCTTTTCATTGCTGCAATTTACTATCGGTGGCAGTTATTTAGCTTTGGTTTTACCCCGTTTTGTGGCAATAGTTCAGTCTTGGAGAAGGCATATGGAGAGGTCAGAAGGGATCAGAGAATTACATTTTTCTCTATCAGGTTTCCTGGGCATTGAATAGAGCACCCACTCAGGCGATTTTATCATCTCACCACAGGACAAGCAGGTGACATTACACACAGCCCACCCGCGGCCCAGAAAGGGCTCAAGGGGAACATCCACCCTCCGCTCCTCACCAGGGACTGTCTGTGCCAAGGTCCCCCCAGGAGCCGTCAGAATGAGAGGAGAGCAGCAGCTGGAGGCAGAGGACCGAGGACACTTGTGACCTCACCCTGCAAGCCCCTAATTTGGGGAGTCTCTACTGTAGAATTGGCCAGAGGATGAAAGGCTCCTGGCGACCAAACCGCCTTCTTTGCAGCAAACCCATGGGCAGGGCCAAAAGCCAGGGAATTGGATCCTCTCCCCAGCCCCAGAGTCACACACGCAGCCACAACGTTGTGGAAATGAGTTTATTGACACGGACGGCAGGTAAAGCCTGAAGAGCAACACAGCTACGTGGCAAACACTCGAACGAGCGGCGCGGCGGGAGAGGAGGGCGAAACACCACCGACCGAGCCCAGGCTCTGCCCTGCGGTGTGGGGACGCCTCTGCGCCAAAAAAGCTCGGAAGAAATTTTGCAAGAGAAGGGGGTGCTCAGCAACCCCTCCCCGCGTTGAAGTTACACCAGCTGTTCAGTGGAGGAGACTTCAGCGTTTGTTCCTGACCCTCTGCCATCTCCTCCCTGCCCCGACAGCATCATGCTCAGCGCCACCAGTGCTTCCTTAACTGCTCTTTTCATGACTTGTGCAGCGCACCCGCGGGGCTCGGAGCAAATCACCTCCCAGCAGCACACGCGGGCAGGGCTCAGGGGCTGGATCGCTCCAGCTCTGTCCCACTTCTTCCCCAGCCAGAGCCTGGGGGTTCCTACACAGTGACACCACCCTCCTTGGGGTCCCGCAGCTCCTGTGCTCTGCCAGTCTCCTCCAGGGCACTGTGACCTTGTCCCAGCACTGACTTCTTGGTCGCAGCCAGTGCCAAAGCCCTGATGATCCACGTCCCACCGCAAAACACTGACTGACTTTGAATGTGGCATCTAAAAAGACAACATGGGGGTTTCTACGCGCAAGAGCTCTGCTCGCTGGGGAGGAGATGGCATCAAAGCATGCTGGGGAGGGCGAAGCTGTTCCG
>NW_009717052.1:20444-20832 GCF_000703405.1 Apaloderma vittatum | reverse complement strand
CAGGACAAGCTATGGATGGAGCAAGGACATGCAAGAGGCGTTGCTTTCACTGCTGTCACCGCAGCACTTAGTGATGGCAATGTGGCAAGTCCACAGCCGTGGACTGGAAAGGGAAGCAGTCCTGGTGCTAAGGACAGGTTGAAAAAGAGGGGCCAGGGCACGGGGCTGCTCGGGACAGGGGGTGGGAGCAGGAACCTGGCTGGCCCTTCCTACCTTGCCCCTCCAGGCATGAAGAGCTGAGCTGCAAATGGAAGAAGCGCTTCAACGATCTGCTTGACTCAGCCTGGCCGGGACCTGAAGCCCCAAGGCAGGCAGGGCGCGAGCGCCTCCCATCCAAACACAGCCTGAGGGTTGGGGGGGCAGCACGGGAACAGGGCGAGCCGCTCCG
>NW_009717052.1:16756-20370 GCF_000703405.1 Apaloderma vittatum | reverse complement strand
TGCCGTTGCGTTCGCCTTTCTCACCTCAAGCCCCCGGGACTGCCGGGGGTCAGCACGGCATTGGGGGAAGGGGGCACAGCTCAGGGGACGGCCGAGGAGGCAGTTCGGCCATAGCAGGCACGGAAAGAACAAGAAGAAGAGGGGCTGCGGCTGGGTGAGCATGCAGAGATCGCACCTGGAGCTCTGGCAACGAGCCTTTTGCCCTGAGAGCGGGCTCGTTTCCTTCATTTCACCCACCACTGTCCCGTTACCCAGCTAGCTCTGCAGCTCCTCCCCACACAGAAGCAGCCTCACTTCTCAAATCAGCAGCTAATGAGCCAGGGAGATGGCTGGAGTGAAAACACACCATCAAAAGCAGAGCTGAGTCTGCCAGCACAAGTGTAATAAAAACCCCCTCTCTCTTTAGGGCTCCCTCCGCCTCCACAGACCAAACCGATGGCTCTGTTCCTCGCTCCTCGAGGCTGTGCTCAGCCTGCTAGAGCCCGACGGCCCTGCAGGGCTCCCAATACTTCCTTGGAATCACCTTTCCTTTAAGCCAATTACAATAGAAAAACTCAAAAAAAAGTATAAAAATATAAAATAAAGTGCAGTGTTATGTTTTCGACACTTGCCTTGTTTTAATGAGCGGATGTGTGATTTTTGCTTGGTTTTTTTTTTTTTCCCCGATGAGCAGTATTTTACAAAATCGTAACTACACCTAAAGCCATTTAGAAAACACTGACCATTGGCACAAAATGGAGAAGCCCACGAGAACGGACAATGAGTGAGGGGCAAGGGGGACAGGGGGAGTAGTCGAAGCAGTGGTTACAAACTCCATGGACGCTAAAAATATCAAAGGGGTTTGTTCCCTATCATCATTAGCACGTGGATACTACTCGCTACCTTGTTTAATCAGTGCCTCTGACTGAAATCCTACATATGAATAGAGCTGCTTCCAGTTAAGAGTGCTTCTCCCCACACCGGCGGTGCAGGAGGATCTGGGGGACCCCTTTCTCCCCCCTCCTTCTGCAGGGTGAGGCACGGGCTGATCTCCTGTTAGTTTTTCAAGATGGCATCGTAGGCCTGGTAGATGTACTGGGACACTTCGGGAGCTCGGCATTTCAGGGAGAGCTGCGGAGAGGAGAGGAGACGTTAGTGCAAAGCGAGGCAGGAGCTCTCTGCCACCTCCACGCAGGCAACCGGAAGGGTCTGACCTACGGCGTGGGCTGGGCAGATCGCAGACGCGGCTGCTGACAAGAATATTTCTCCTGTGTGCCGCTCGCGTTGTCACCGACACCAAGCTGCCTTTTTCAGAGCTCGCTACAAGCAGGAGGAGGTACACGAAAGCAAACTCCCACTGCAGGAGCTCCTTAGCAAACTCCTGACGAATGCAGGTGCCTCTGCAGGCGGGAAGGAAGGAGACAAGGGACTTGCTCGCCCTCGTGTTGCTAAACCGGGTGGCTTCTAAGGATTCGCTCTGCTGGGTCCCAACAGACTTGGCTGTTGCCCCTCTCTGAAGAGAGGACCGGGCTGAGCCCAGGCTTGTTAGCACAAGGATTGACGCCTCATTTTCCGTCGCCTTCCAACACTTGCTTTCACCCTGAGCATCCCCAGCCCACAGATTTTTCTTGAAACTCCTCAAACGGCTTCTAACGGGCCATAAATGCTCGAACACCGAGCTGCTCAGACACACAGGTCCTCCGAAGGGGAGCAAAGTCAAAGGGAGGGCACAATGCAGGACAGCCTGGGGCCGATGCCAGCCTCCGAGATCCAGCCAGCCGGTCTCTGCTGCAGGACCGCGGCACGGCACAAATTTCTCCTTCTGAGGGGGGGAAGGGCAGCCTGGCAACGCTTCCTCGCTAACGACTCTTGGCTTGATCTCTGGGTAACCTTGGCAAGTAACCGCGCTTTGCTGAGTGGGCATTATCCCAGCTCGCCGGTAACTGAGCAGCGCGATTCTGCTGCTCCTCGGTTTTTCCCCAGTTCAGCGGCCGTTCCTAACCCTCCCCGGCAAGATCTCCCTCCAGGCAAGCAGAGCAGGAAGAATTCGCTCTGCAGGCGAGGTGAACTGGAAGGACCCCAGCCTGCGCCATGTTCCCTCCGTGCTCCAACCCCTCACCGTGTAGTTCGGGTTCCCCGGCTGGATACGGAGCTCAGCCAAGATCCAGATGCCATTGGTGAGCTTCAGAGACTGGTAGAGCATGTCCTGGCCCTCCACGTTCCTCTTGGCGATGGTGTAGACGTTGTTGTTCTGCAGTTTGCTGGAGACGGTGTCTTCAGAGAGAAGGAAGAAAAAATACATCTGTTAACTCAAATTCGTCATCTGCGGAGACAGGAGAGTCCAGAGGAGCGTTCCCAGGATGCAATCGCACAAGGGAACGGTCAGCATTTTTTTCTCTCCTTGTGTCGTGTCTTCTCCTGTCCCCAGGGGCAGACATGACAAAAGGAGAGAAAAAATTTCAGTTTGCTTCACAGACCCACCTCATTCCTTTGGGGCTGTGATCCCTTGTGAAGTATTTGCCCACCCTGCAGGGGTTTCACTTAGTGCTCACTGCTCTGGGACCTACTGCCTTTATCAAGGCAGGAGTCTGCAGTTCAGAGGGTAAGAGGACTGTGCTTTGTCTATAAGTCCAAAGAGCCTCAGGCAGGCTAACCTGGAGGCAGCCCGAAGTCAGAAGATGAAGGTGAAGGAGAACAAAGACCCTTGTCTGAGGCTCTCTGAGGTCCTGTCCCAACTGCGACAGCTCCTTCCTGCTTCCCTCACCTCTCATGGACAGACACTTCTGGTCAAAACAATGTCCTACAAGGTCATAAAAATCCTTTCCTGTTTCTTTTTTTTTTTAAAGCAATTACTTGAAAGGGTAAAAAACCACAGATGTCTGCCTGTGAGCATCACAGGGCTGCGATACGGCTCTAACACACTGCATGACCTCGGCACTTGCAAAGGAAGGGAGACTTCACCTGGAGACCTGTGCGGAGGTAACCCCAACACACGTCGCTTCTAAGGGCTCTTTGGAAGAAACCAAACCAGAGGCAAATACACAGGAGGCACAGACCCAAACCAGTGGCCTCTGGACGCCGAGGGGTTTCTCAGTACAGGGCAGAGCACAGCAACTGTGGCATCCACATGCCGGTAAAAGGGGCACGCTCACACTTTGGCTGGAAGGCTTGGGGAGGAGGACTCCACACCCGACAAGCATCACTGGCAAATTCCCATTCCTGGTGCCCGACAGGAGGAATCGAGCTTGCCCAAGCTCTCTGCCGCAGCCGCGGTGGAACTCCCTGTCTGCGCTGGGCCATTACCAGCAGGTTGGGCACTTTGGACACAAAGCAAGGGAGAGAAGTGGCCTTAAACCAATTTGCGCTGAAAGCCAAGAGACCGACAACGTGGGATCCATTTCAAGGAGCAGGACAGCAGCAGAAGCAGCACAAAGCAAGCGCGCGGCTCTAACTCGTCCCTGCGCTTACAAACACTGAGATCTGCGGGCAAGCAGGGCAGGGAACGGACACAAGCCTGTGCTGGTGCATGGATGGGTTAGAGAGGGGACAGCAGAGCCCGGGGAATGGTAAGAAGGAAAGAAAAGGTCCCACAAATCTGTGCCCTGATGCAGAGTCGGCCCCGCTGCCACTCCCTG
>NW_009717052.1:16142-16733 GCF_000703405.1 Apaloderma vittatum | reverse complement strand
CTCCACAGGCAGCCCCAGCCCTCCACTGGGTTCATCCCCTTTGCTCCACCAGCTTCAGAGCGGCTGCGCACAGGTTGAGGACGTTCAGGCATCCAGCTACCCAGGCACACTCAGATTTAGGTTTCCTCTCTTCCCCAGTTACTATGGAAACTGGCAGATAAAAGTAACTAATGAGATCCTTTGCTTAAAAACCCTCTTCCCTCTGTCTCCTCCTCCCACCTCTACACAACAGACTCATCCAGATCAGGGAAAGGGGCGACGCAGGGCAGTTCCTGTGGCTGGGAGAGACGGGGAGGGACAGCATCCACCCAGGATGGAGCCCAGCTCCCATCTCCTCCAGCCCCCCGGCCAGCAAGAGCAGCTCCAGGGCTTTGCGAAGGCACAAAGCGCCGGCTCAGAGCACACATCCTTGTTGGCAAGGGACGTCGGTAATAAATGTCATTTTCTTTGCCCAATTTTAACAGGCTGTAGGCAAACCCCACCGCTTTGAAGATCCTCTGGACATGCATCCTGGGAGCAGAACTGCTGGCAAGGGCCTGTGACTTTCTCCAGCAATCGCCATCCCTGCCGGCAGCGGCCTCGGCCCCACCC
>NW_009717052.1:13659-16010 GCF_000703405.1 Apaloderma vittatum | reverse complement strand
AGAGCCCCGGGGGACACAGCGGGCGGGAGGGGCCGCAGAGCAGCTGCTCTCATGCCAAAGCCTTCGACCGCGCGGAGGCACCTCCTGCAGCTGCAGCACTGCCGGGGGCAGATCTCTGAGCGGGACGTGCTGCCAGGGGCCTACAGGGAGGGAAATCGGGGCAGGGTGACTCTGAAGAAAGTGTTTTCTGCCTCCCTATCTGACCTCAGCTACCCTCCCAAGAGCACAAGACGCCCAAACCAGAACACGCCCCGTCTCAGCCGGACACCCCACGCGATCCTGAGCAGGCCGGCGTGCTGATGCTTGGCTGGCCCGACTCCTCCTGCCCCCTCTCTCAGCACAGGTTTTGGGTCGGGCGAGCGCCCAACCCTCTCCCCGCAGGCAGGTTTTTGGGGTCTGGCGAGAGCCAACCCCTCTCCCCGCAGGCAGCAGCTCCCACCCCTCCTGTACTCCAGGAGTTTGGATTTTGGAGATCGGGCAGAGTTGCTAAGCAACAGTGCCAGGCTGTGCCTGGCTGAAGGCAGGACCGCTAATGCCATGTGACAGCACAGACTTTTAATAAAAAAAGAATAAAATAATAATAAAAAAAAGAGGCAGAGAGCCTGAGCAGCGCTGCCAGTTTCCGAGCGAGTGTGCAGCCCCCAGCGAGAGCCCAGCCAGCGCGGGCAGGAGGAGGGCTGAGCCCCGCAGACGTGGGGTCTGGTGACTCTGCAAACCGGAGCCACGCGAGTCCTTGATTCCCAAAACCCTCTCGAAGCACAATGTAAGGAGACAGAAACGCTTCCCCATCCCCAAGGCCAGGGAAGCCTCTGACATCAGGCGATCATCCAGGCTTGGTGTTTGTTTGTTTGTGGAGCTGGTTTTGTTTGTTTGTTTTTCCTTTCTTTTTTTTTCTTTTTAAACAGAATTCTTTACCCTACCTCCACCTAACAACTAAACAGCCCGCGTGGAAACACGGGCATGCAGAGAAGAACAGCTGGACAAAATCTTCTCCCTCGCGCTGAAGTAAGCCAGCTCTTTGGACAGCACTTTCCTTCTGGCTGGAGCAAAGGACACGCTTACACCTCCTACCCACACAGCTTAAAAATTTCCCTTCTGAACTCAAACAGCCAGGATGACCCATCGGCAACAACGGGAGTTTCACAGAGGACACGCGCACCTCGGAATCAACAATACACCTTTTCTGGACTTGGACCTTGCAACAAGCACTGGCTGTCAGGAAGTAAAATTTCACGACTGTATTTTACGCCGTGGTAGGTGGAAACATCCCCGCGCCGTTCCCAGTAACACCCGAACAGCATTCAAACATCAAATGCATCTGCAGGCTCCCATGGAGCGGGGAGGCGCTCTGGTCAGTACTGTGACAGCAGACTCGTTTCCCAGATACGTGTAAATATGCACAGGTTCTGTAATTTATTCAATTACCAGGTTACTAGATTTGCACATACAGAAAGAAAAAAAAACCACAACCAACAAATATACCAGGGAAGCTTGCATGTGATTGTCCTCCAGGGTTGTTCCAGCAAGAAAATCCAATTTCTCTTTGTTCCAGCATTAGTAAATTACTCGAGGGGGAAAAACAAAGTGACCACTGCATACCAATAAAGCCATATTCAACTCCAAACACTAAAGCTGCTGTTTCACACCAAACTGTGGACCAGCACTAAGAAAGGAAAACCAAAACTCTTAGAATTGCTGGAGAGCCCAGCCACTAATTGCCTCCTGCTTAATGGCATTCAATCTCCATGTGCGAGTCAGCTCAGCCTCTTTCGCTGTGGGTTTGGGTAAGCAGAATTGAAAAAAAAAAGAAAAAAACCTTTAGCTAATCTGATTTGCATTTCTTAGCTGAATGTAGTGGTCCTTTAAAATTTAACCAAACTTAGCCTGTTGAATAAACGGCGTAAACAAGGCAAAGGGAGCTTTAGCACAGGGGAAACCTCAGCTGGTGCAGTTGCACACCCCGCCCCCAGACTATCTGAGCTACAGCAGTCTAGGAATGTATTTTCATGTGCTGGATTCTTGAATTTTCATTAAAAACCAAACCACACAAATCAGTTAATTTAGGGCTGGATGAGAATGCAAGAGAGATGAGGATGCTGGGCTATAACCATGACCTTGTGTCTCCACTACAAGTTGAATTTCTGAATATGGTTTTCTCCACAGAACTACCCTACCCTCTTCCAAAGAGGCAGATGCACAAACCAGCTCTAAGGAATTCAAGACACGCAGCGCATCCCAGGTACACCTTGGACTCATGATACAAGTCCAGCGAGACTCCTCCCTCATCGCCACTCAGCTCCAGCCCTGAAGAACAGCCTCAGGCTGGCGCCAGCTCCCACGGCTGGGAACCC
>NW_009717052.1:5277-13469 GCF_000703405.1 Apaloderma vittatum | reverse complement strand
CCCAACCGTGCCCTTGACCCCCCCGGGGGGGGGGCCAGCCCCAGCCTCTCTGGGCAACATATTCCAGAGTCTTGCCACCCTCGTACTGAAGAATTTCTTCCTAAGATCCAATCTAAATCTATTCTCCTTTAACTTAAACCCATTTCCCCTTGTCCTATCGCTGGACACTCTTGCACAAAGTCCCTCCCCAGCCTTCCCTTCAGGCACTGCAGGCTCCCCCTGGAGTCTTCTCTTTTCCAGACTGAACAACCCCAGCTCCCGCAGCCTGTCCTCGTAGCAGAGCTGCTCCAGCCCCTGGATCATCCTTGTGGCCTCCTCTGAACACGCTCCAACAGATCCACGTCCCTCTTACGATGGTGACACCAGAACTGGACGCGGTATTTGAGGTGGGATCTCACCAGAGCAGAGTAAAGGGGGAAACAAAGATGCTGGAGACAGGGATCAGAGCAGCAAGCTCTGGCTGTTGGAGGGTACCTGCTCCTCACCCCACAGCCTGGCACCTCGTGCGAGGCTTCAGCTTGCTGTGGGCCACCTGCAGCCGCCAAGATTCTCTGCTTTCTGTGCCCCAGTATGGCGCGAGCTCCCAAGGACAGAAGCATTTTCCACCATCCCCGTTGCAAACCATCAGAGCTCAAGTCAATTCTGCTTGGCTTGCCCCGTGGGCACAGGAGGGATCTTTCACCTACAAGGGCCCGAGAGCACCACACTCGCGCAGAAGAGTCTTCATGGATAACTGTGTTTATGTCCTTTTTGTTTGAAGGAACAAAAGAAGTAACCTGGGGAAGAGGCTGCAGTTTCTGCACCAGGTGCTGTAAGGTGACTGTTGCACAGAGCCCGCCAGCCAGCCCTGGACATACAAGAAATGCACCAGCTGCTTCCTTGACAGATAAAATCCCAGCCTCCTACAAATCCCTGTTAGAAGCCGGTTTCACTTCGGTTTAAAGAGAAAGAAATTCAAATTTCAGTCAGTCAGAGACCCCTGTTTAGCTGCTTGGTAGGGCCTCCTGCACGTCTGCCTGCATGTAACTTCAGCCCCACTTCGCCCACGGTGCGCAAACAGCACGGATGCGAGCGCTCAGGAGAGAAAAAGCTCTTTGCAACCTTGAGAAGCAAAGCCAGGCACCCAGGGTGCAAGGATCACGCTCCTGCCCAGCAGCAGCTGCGCTTCACTCCATCTGCCCATCGCAGCTCGCAGCGCCGCGATTAGGGCACGTTGGCTGGGAGCAGAGGTATTTTTAGCTCAGAGCCTAAATTCGCATCACCGGGCTGGAATGAGTCAGACCAAAGCGTGAATGGTGCCGGTCCATCCCCAAGTCTCGGCGGGAACTCACCGTCAAGTGGGTGGGCTCATGCCAAGCATGAAATACTTATCGGGGTGGCAGCAAGAGGAGGGTAATGACTGGCAGGGTGGATGCTCGCCTCTGTCGAGCCGGCAGAGCTTAGAAGCTTTTTGGCTGTGTTGAATGGTTGCAAAAACCCAGCACCTCTAAGTTTTAGTTAAGAGGTGTTGAAATCTGCAGACTTTGTTCTGCACTGCTCTGCCACGGCGGCTGGTGTGTACGTTACTTTATGCAGGGACAGGAGAGCTGCGCGCCGCAGTACTTCGTCGGTGAACAATAGAACCGCGGACAGCCCCAGTTGAGAGCTTTATTCTGGTTCAGCGTCTCCTACAAGAGTCTTTTGAACATGAACCAATCTTTCATCCACAAGGATCAAGTTCCTAAAGATTTTATACCCAGAGTTCCTATTCTTAGAAAAAAGGAGGCATCTTAAAACAAGGCTATTTTCTCCGGATGTAAATGATCCAGACTGGGAATCTTGAAAGACTATTGCCGCACGTGGCCAGACACACACCCTTGCTATGGTATAAACCAGCAGCAAGATGGATTCAATCGTCATCATCATCTAGGTTATTCCACCTCTGCCCTGGTGTGCACCACCAGCCGCTTGCTGTGCCGTGAGAAGTCACCAGCCCTGAGGATGCTGGAAGCCCTTGACGAGGTTTGGGGTCTGGCCGATCCTTGATGCTCTTAGGATGGTCTGTACTGGAGGAGGTTACTGCCGAGACGAAATCAAGGTGAGCAGCAGACTGAGTTGGTGTTAAAATACAAGAGACCAGGACAAATACAAAAGATTTCCTCGGTTTTCCCTCCTACAAGCTGTTGGCCTGCTCCGAGCCGAAGCCCAGGTGGTCAAGGAAGGAAACGGCCGGTGGAGTTGCAAGGGGGTGGAGGTGTCAGCAGCGGAAACACAAAAACAGAAGCTTCAGCGGATGCAAGTGTTTGAAATCTGTTTATGAGACCTGACCCACTTTCTCCCATATAGCAGCCAAGGAGGCTGGCAGATCCCGCACACCCCCAGCACCCCGAGTGACGGACTGTGCTCCCGGGCTCTTGCTGAAGAGAAGCCTCTTCTCGCCTGAGCCCTGGCAACGGCTGCGGATGCTGCCGCAGAGAAACCGCCCGGTGCTCCCCTGCTCTCCCCGCGAGCTACCAGCATGTTCTCTTATCACCAATTCAGGCAGGCCTGGGCAAGCAGGTCTGGAGCTGGCAAACCTCCCTGCACGGGGAGCATCGCCTGGCAACTCCACATTCTCTAACATTTTCTTCCGGAGGGAGAAGGGGGCACACAGCAGGCTGCAGGCTCGCCCGTGCCCTTCCTCCCAACCTCACCCTCCGCTAGCCGGCACCACAGCACCCAGAGCCACGAGAAAATACCGATCCTTCCGATTTGAGCTGCAAAGAGCCCGGGAAGGCCCGGTTTGGGCTCCCGGGGCAGAAGGCGTCACTGAGAGCGGCACCGCAATGCAGGGAGGGGGAAAGGCTACGCCAGCTCGCTCAAGAGTGGAGGGAGGACTGGAGGAGGTGCAGAGGTTGTTCTCATTCGAAACCCCACAGTGAAATCAAGTCATAAGGTCCGACAGCTGCTATTTTTTAACCCCGCCTCTTGCGCACTCCATCTTTTATATTCCAAAATAGTAATAATTACGAGTACAAAGAGACCTACGGTTTCTGTCTGCAATTGAAGCGCGAGGGTGTTCATTGTGTAATAGCAGACATGAGCGAAGAAGAAGGTCATGGGGTTAGTAATCAACAGGCACACGCTTTTTTTCCTCTGTGAAATACAGCAGCTTTTGGTAGAATCACTTGGCTCCTGTCCAGAACCTCTTGAACATGAGCGAAGCTGCTACGCTGGCCCTATTCCACGTTTTTACGCTCCCTCATCCTTCAGTGGTAGTAAGGCCATACGCACAAGTAGGATGCTCACAGAGGCAACCAGACACGGAGCTGAACGAGACAGAGTGCGATCAAAACGCATCAATATATCAGCTAAGAGCAGCAGACCAAAACTCTTCTCATGTGGCCTGTCCTCCACAGATGTCCAAACATTTCATAGCGTACGTAGCGTTGCTCGTTCACAAGAGGGAGGAGAAAGTTGCTGAAAGGTCCCAGGATTATGCAGGAGGTTAAAGCCAGGGCTGGAACACCTGAACCACCCAGCAGCAGGACAGGATGGCTGAACAGCCCCAACACCACGTGCAGCTCTACTGAAAGGAGCGGCTTCAGGAAAAACAAAGGATAAAAGAGAAAACAAGAATACAAGGTCCAGAATGAAAGGAAAAAATAGGTAAAACCTAATATCTGGGATTTCAGACGCACTTTTATGGAGACCTAGATAAAGATTTTGCCTGAAACAAGCGCTAGGATCCACGGCTGTTCTGTTCACAACTGCAGCACCCATCGAACCGTTAGGCATAGACAATGCTATTAATAAGGTGATGTCTTAGGCTCATGCATGAAAAGCGCTCTCAGCGTGGTAGAATTAAGCTACTCACCAGCATTCAGGTGACAGTCTTTAATCTGGAACTGAAGCTCGTTTTCATTAGGAATATCCTTCCATGTCGCAAGGAAGACCTGGCGCTCTAGAAATGAGAAAGATGATCAGCACTCCTGGATCCTCACAGGACTGTAGCATTAATTAACTCGCCACAGAACGTTACGAGGCAGACACACAAAAGATATTCTGGTCACATTTGTGCCTCGCCATGGAGAGATCCCAGATTTGCTCCTGTAACCACCGCAGTCTCACTGCAATAGCAGCAAAGCTTTGGTGGGTTTTGGAGCGTCCAGCCCAGAACCAGTCTTTACCATACGAGCTGTTCACAAACCAAGATCAGGCAGGACTTGACGAGAAGGAAGGTGATCCACATTTAGCAATACGTAAGTGAAAGCTGCTTTTCGAGCAATTTCCCAGTCAGTTCAAACAACATTTCAATAAAGGTGACCAGGAATACACAAATTACAGTGGAAGTGGGATGGGGGAAAATTCTAAACTTGAGGGAATGAAACCCTCAAACAAAACGCACACATAAAAAAAATCCAAACTAAAACAAACAGTGAAAAAATCAGCCTCAGAGAAAACAGATCCACTTCTTGTCCAGCAGAGAGAATCGGAGCAGAGGACTTGGGTTCTGGTAACTATTGGAGTTGCAGGACAAGGAGGACAGGCTGCCAAACCAGATGGGTTCAGGCTGCTGAGATGCGCTGGCGTGAAGGTCACGGCCAAGCACACGTGAATCTCAGCGCAGGACAACTGCACCCAGCCGGGTGCTGCCAGCACAGCCCGGCCGAAGGAGGCTGAGCACACACCTAAGAGCACTCACCCATTTTGCCATCCTCGACAAAAAGCACGTTGAGAGGAATTAGGCAGCTGAAGTAGAAGACATCAATGTTGTTTTTCACAGCCACCTGTTACAGAAGAAATGGGGGGGGATTAAAGTGCCTCTATGGTCGTCTGGAAGTCCAAAGGGAACCCGAGATGGCAGCCTCATCGCCTGCCCGCGCGCCCTGGAGCGCTCTCTCCAAGCAGGTGAGAGCACCTGCAGAGATGCTACCGAGCTTCTGCGCAGTTTCAGACAAGGCTCAGCCCCAGCCCTCTGTGCTCACTCTGTTTCCCCTGAAAGCTGCTCCCGAGCCCACAGCGCTGCTGGGCTCACAGCCAGCCCCCTTGCCCTGCTCTGCTCCTGTTCAGCCTCTCTCCTCACTCCTGCCACCTCTCTCGGCTGCACACGTCATCTCGGCCATATCGTACGTGAGCTTCTTCATCACTCCTCTTTGCTGCCTCAGCCTTCCAATTCCCCAGCCCCAAAGCCCTGTGTATTCTTTATTTTCATCTCCATTTCTTTATTTTTCATCTCCTTGATCCGTCCTATCTCAGCCCAGACACCGTCCAGAAAGCCTGAAGTGGGTCCATTGCCTGCACCTTCCTTGCAGCACCTCCCAAGCCTCCTGCCTTTATCTCAGCGAGAACTACGGAGCCAACACGTGCCAGGAGTCAATCCCTGGAAGAAGAAAGCCCTGCTACAGAGCAATCAGCGTGGGTAAAAAAAACCCAACAACTTGAAAAAATAATTCTCAGTGTCTTTAAACTCCAGGGAGATGCACTGGATTGCCTTTTATCACACATGCCTGCCACATTCCCAACTAATCCCTGCCAGCACAGAGAGCAGGGAGCACACTGGAGGTCTGAGAAAGTGCACTGCCACAAAACAGCACAGCAAAAGGTGGCCCTGGGCTTTATTTCCATGCCTCTCACACTCTCCTCACATCATCCCACGTACCGATAGCCCGTCATGGGAGTATAGTTCAGCAGACTCTCGCCACTGCCTGCAATGAAGGAAACTTAACCTGTAAGAGAAACCTCGAACTGAGGTTGTGCAGGAGCTGTTTGAGCTCCTGCTTCCTTTGAAAAATTCCAGGAGTTCCCCAATTTGTCACCCAGCTGAAACACAAACCAGACCATGCTAAACGCTGAGCCAAAGAAATAAATTTGCTGCTAAAAAAAAAAAAAAATAATGCCAAGACAAACTCCATTCACTTTAATAATTACATATATTAACAGCCTGCTGAGAAAATCTATTGTCCCACAGAGGCAAGTTTAGAAAGATGTCCCCAAATATCAGTAAAAACAGCTGCGGGTAGGCAAGGGAGGGGAATAAACCAGAGAATTCAAACACAAGTCTGATTAGACACGCATGCAAGTCAGAGCACAAGCAGGAGATCAAGCTCCTGAACAAACTCTTCTCGCTATTGGGCAGGTCCCAGAAGCGCAAAGAACGGCAGCGAGGGAGATGTGGCCGTCCATGGGGCTTCTACTTTCAGTTATCGCTAAAGGTAGCAGCTTATATTTAATTTCCACAGCGCAAACCAGCTTAAGAAAGGATTAGTTTAAAGCCCACTATAACCACGTAAACGGTGGCGCAACCGAGAGAAAAAAGGCAACGGTTCCTCTGTAACACGTTCATTAAGCTGTTACATGCTTCGATTGCTGGCGTCATACTCGCGAGCTGGAGTGTTTGAGCTAGAGGCACCAAAGCCAGAGGGGTAAAAAGCAGATTAGTGGATGGACTTCACTGATTCATCCCTGCAAAATGCGATTGAATCGACTGGGTGAGTGGCCAGAAGCACATCTCTGAGTCTGGGAGGGGAGAGCTGGGGAAGGGACAGCAAGCAGCGCCGCCATTTCAGTTGCCAGGCCTGGATATAAGTCATGGGGATGGCCAGAAGAGGGAAAATTTGGGCTAAACATCTGGGAAAACTCAATAGTGAGAATTATTAAGCAGCACAAAATTCTCCTGAGGAAGAGCGAAGCTCCAGCGCTCGGAGTATTTCAAATCAGCCTTGACAATGCTCTCGGTAAGAGGAACTGTAGCAGAACAACAAAGCATAGCAGGGACCACACGGCGTGACCCAAGATCTTTTCCAGCTCTGATTTAATGATTAATTGCCTTGCCTTAGAACAACAGAGATTACTTCGCTTTTGGAGCTAATTGTTGTTGCCACACAACAGCAGCTTCTTACAAGAGGGGCTGGAAAGCAGCGCCTTCTCTCCAGGCACGGTTCTCGAGGCACCCTCCAAATTAATATGCTAACCCTGTCCCTGCAGTTACAAGGATGCTATAAAAAGGTATCTGCTGACCTGCTTCTCAACTCTGCAGAAACACACTGAGTAAGCTGCTTTGGCTACACTCTGGAGAGCTACCCAATTAAGATGCTCTGAAGTGCAATTTCTTCCCAGAAAAGCAAAGGCAGCCACACGCCAACCTTCCTCCCAAACTGCATCACTGCGTTCAGGAAAGACATCATGTGTCACCTTGCAACTCCCCGTAACGATGCAGAAACCAGCCGTTACAAATGGGTTTTGCCAACAGGAAAGGAAAAAGCTACGGTCTCCTTAAGCCTGTAGCACTGGGGCAGAACTGGTCAGCTTTTCAAGAGTCGCTTCCGTCGTGCGTTGCTTCCGCGGCGTGACACCATGTACTTCCCCTGAAGGGTCAGGAACGTGCTGTTGCTGCTGTGGTCCTTGACCTGGTCCGTGAAAAGGCACCTGCAGATACCTGGATGAGGAAACTTGCACCACGAAGAGGCTAAGAGGTCCTGCCAGCTGCTAGCAGCTTTCCAAGGTCATGCTTCAAGCTTCACGCTGCTGCATCGGGAGCACCCCTGGCCATCTGACAGGCTACTAACGCAACCACAGGCAGAAAGATCTGCAGCAGCCTCTGCGAGAACAAGTAACAGCGACTGGCCAAAAACCCACAGTGCTCCTTCAAGTGGGAATATCAGCCTGAGATACTCAGTGGCATTTTTAAACGATACCAGAATCTGAGAAGTCTCTCCAGGTTTGACACGCTGGAAAGGAACCTCTACTTGTATTCAATAAACTCTTCAGCCCAGACTAACTTTGCCGGTGGCTCTGCAGCTTTAACCTGCCAACCTGGGCACGAGCTATTAAATCTTTAACAAGACCTTCAATTTCAGCCACCTGAGAGTTGAAACTGAAACAGCTTAAATAAAAATGGCTTTCCATCTGCAATCTTTTCAAAAGGAGAGGGAAAAAAAAAATAGTATTACAACCTTGTGAATTTAGTCAAGCAGACTACAAAGCTTCCGAGAGATGAAAGTCAAAAGGTGACAGATTTTCATGTGATGCTTCACTGCTGAAAGGTGTGAACCTCTAAAATCTGGCACAAGTTTCCCAATCACTTACATCTTGTTCATGATCTGAGCAGAGGAAGCAGTTAATAACCCCGGGAAGATATTTGCTCGCCTTCCAGGATGAGCGCCCTTCTGTCACCCTTCCTTGCAGTGCGACCCTCTGCCAGCCACCACACGGGATTTGGGGGAAGAGGAACC
>NW_009717052.1:4903-5238 GCF_000703405.1 Apaloderma vittatum | reverse complement strand
TTAAATCCCAGACTTGAGCATCACAACTGACTTTCAAAGTCAAGTCTGAAAGCAACACAGATGCTTTCCATCAGCAGCAAGTACACAACATACCCACTTGGAATCCCATTAGCACCTACACTAAAATAAGGATTTACTTCAAGTTGGGTTTTGCTTTAGAGCCTGGTAACAGCCAAACTGTTAAGGCAAGAACTCTCCTCTGCAGAGTCGTTTTTCCCTCTGCCAGCACAAGGTCATGGTTTCTCCTGTGACAGTCTGCTGTTCTGGCTGTCAGATGCCCCGAGGGAGCGCGAGCTACTTGATTTCATCGCGTTGGACAGGCAGGGTGCGGGGCT